>NC_061109.1:26213892-26276392 GCF_015104395.2 Macrobrachium nipponense | reverse complement strand
TATTACCAATGTTGCAAATGTTTTATAAAAATTTTTGCTGACAATTATTCATTACAAATCATAATGTTTTGTTTCTTTACATTGAAGTTTACTTAATTCTAATACTCTTCGAATGAGTCAGAAAAACAACAGACGAATATCAGCAAGATTCGTCTCTAGTTTTCTTTGCTGTTCAGAATTAGTTTAATTAAACCACAAAATTCATCAAGTAAAAAAATCGTGATACAGTAGTTTGTAAAATAAACGTTTGATAAGCATCTCACGGTCGTCCGTTAATCTCAGTTGAGTTGTCAGTCATTTTTTATTGAAATTTGAACAACAATGCAAATAAAGCTTTCGACGATTTTAGGAGGGACTTAGATCCGCCCTCCGCTCCATTCGACCAGATGTGGTTTATATCCAGCAATAACAAAGGCTGGTCTCAAAGCCAATTAAGTTGGCTAACAATACATTCTTCCCCTTCGACTCAGGATCGTCTATCCACAGACATAAACAATTTTGATCATTTCCTTCAGTTACCTCTGACATTCCTCCGTGAAATATCATCCTTGGTAACTCTTGCTGCCCAGCCCCCCTATCGGTGGGATACGGGGAGAAAGGCCGTCTTGCCTAAGGCAGTTTTTGCGGATTTGAGAGGAGGAAAACCGAGCTAATATTCCCTCTCTCTCTCTCTCTCTCTCTCTCTCTCTCTCTCTCTCTCTCATCAGCCCAAAAAGAGAAACTGTGCATGTTGTTGGAGAGAGAGATTGGTAAAAGATTGTTACAAAAGTGCCTTAGTGTTAACAGCGAGGCTGAATACATGCAAAAGTACACCGTCGATTAAATATGTGGATCATGCAAAAGTACACCGTCGTATTAATTATGTGGATCATGCAAATGCCTAAGTACACAGCCGTATTACATAACCTAGTCGAACTGAAAAAAAAAAAAAAAAAAAAAAAAAAAAAAAAACCAGCTTCGAACTACAGCTAATGTCTTTTAAGAAACTTTAAAGTTAGTGATAGTATTATGGTGTATGAACATCTGGTGCCTGGTCTGTCTCGCCAATGTTTTGAGTCCTGGCGTTTTGAGTTTATCATTAGGCATTTACAACGGAGGTCGTTGAGACACCTCTAATTTTCTTTGTTGATGCGCGGATGAAGCCCAAAAGCTGGAAACTTCCACCCATCTAACTCTCACAATCACACACTGCAACCGCTCGTCTCCATCTTGCACACTCATGCTTCATGGATAATCCCATAGGGATGGCAGTGCCATCAGTGCACTTTATGCGGTGCACTGTAGGCATTACTTGGGGTATTTGCAGCATCCCTTCTGTTCATAGCTGCAACCCCTTTCATTCCGATTTCTGTACCTCCATTCATATTCACTTTCTTCCATCTTGCTATCCACCCTCTCCTAACATTTGTAAAATAGTACAATTGAGAGGTTTTCCTCCTGTTACACCTTTCAAACCTTTCTACTCTCAATTTACTTTTCATCACTGAAAGACCTCATAGGTCCCAGTGGTTGGCCTTGGGCCAAAATACAAAATTCATTATTCACTTTTGACTCGCATTCAACTTTTGATAAGCACCTAATAAAAGTTTCAACAAATGCCGTACGAAAGTTAGGTATTGTTCGGAAGGCCTCATATTTATAAGTGATAAAATGAATGCAACCAGTTTTAGGTCGTTTGTGCTTTCTTGAGTATAGAACACTGTGCTCCGGTGTGGATATCTGCATCTGTGCTTCTGCCAGAGATTTATCTCTTTTTACATAGTGGTTCGTAGTGGTGGGTTTATGTTTCCTAACAGTAGCAGCTATGACTTGGACTTTTTTATAAGTTTTATTTCAACAGATCTCACATTCAAAATTAATCCCTGATCCCCTTTCCCTGCCGAGAGCAACCAAATTCGCTGAGCAGCAGCACCGATATGCAGGAAATGTGCCTCGCTGTCGAACTTCTCGGTTCCAAAGGTCGTTTATTTGTCAAACCGTTGGGTTGTGGAACAACCTCCCTGAGGATGTCGTGCAATTGGAACTTATTTCAAGCGAGATACAATGCATTGACGATAAGTGTGTATAATCACGTGAATTTGCATTTATGGAAAAAGAAGCCCCGGGCTTAAACGGTGGAACACTGGAAAAAGAGGGCGAAAGGACGAAAGAAACTACGGAGAAGATTCAAAACTGATCGTTCATGGGACCTATATAAGTCTGCGAGAAATTAGTATAACCTTCTGATAAAACGGAGGAAAACGGAGTGGAGTACTATAATAAGAAAATTCGTGAGGCTAGAAAAGATACAAATAAGTTATATAATCTCTTTAACCGTTTAACCGGAAATTCAAAAGAGAGAAGAAACTACCTGATTCTTATAGTGATCGAGTTTTAGCCGACAAGTTTCTGGAGTTTTTCAGGAATAAAATTGAAAATATAGTTTCAGTTTTTGCAGAAGCACCGCGTCGCACTATCATTACTAGATTCATAATTCTAATAGAATAACCATTGACGATGTCATTAGAATTAATAAAAAAGACATGGAAAAAAAAGTCTCATCCTATCCGGTGCCTATATCGGAAATAGTTGCAGCTGAGAACTTTCTGCCATTTGAGTATGTGATTTTAAAGAATGTGAATTGCTGCATCTCTGAATGTAAATTGGCGATACCTGAGAGATGAGCAATTGTTAAGCCAGTTTTAAAGGCTACTCTTCACTATCAGCAGATAAGTTCATATATAGGCCAGTATCAAATTCATCTTTTATGCAAAAAATTATGGAACATGCGATCATTGAACAATTAATGATTTACCTAAATCCTGATTGCCAGTCTGCATACAGGCAATCATATTCCACTGAGGCAACCATATGTCCAGTTGTAAATGACCTATTGGAAATGATTGTTATAGATAAGTGTGGTATTTTGGTGCTCTTGGGTCATGGCGCTGCCTTCGACTCAGTTCTGCCCGATTTACTCTTAATGATCTCCAGTCCATCGGAGTTGTAGATGAACCACTTGAGTTTTCGAAGGACTGTTTGAAAGATAGGTTGTACTGCCTGCAGGTTGGAAATGCTGTGTCATCGTACGATCCTTTGGCGTGATCAGTTCCTCAGGGAAGTGTGCTTGGCCCTGTCCGATTATGCATCTATACAATTAGTTTGTCTAATATATACTACATAATCTTGGAATAGAATTCTAGTTATATATATCCTATTTCATTGTTACAAATATTGCGGATACAAATACAAAATTAAATGAAGTTCTACCGAATATTAAACAATGGATGACTGTCAAATATTTTAAATTGAACGAAAATAAAACTGAACTTATAGTCGGTAAGAAAAGTAACTTAATGAGACTGGGTGTTAATCAAGTGTGTACAAATGAAAATTGGGTCCAGATAACTGTTATGGTACGTGATCTCAGGTTGTACTTGGGTTATGTCTTGTCACTCAGTCTACAGATTAATAATGTAGTAAAAGTTGCTGGATATCATCTCAAGAATATAGCCTTAGTGAGGAAATATCTTGATGAGAGCTCTGTTAAGAATCTTTTCACCAACTGTGTCGTAAACCGTCTGGATTATTGTAACTCGGTGCATTATCAATTACCCAACGTACACCTCAAGAAACCGCAGAAAATTATGAACAGAGCTGGCAGCTAGACTCATGAAAAGTTTTTCTCCACGGGACAGGATCACCCCTGTCTTAATTGATTTGCACTGGCTTCCGATTAAGGCCAGAATAATATTCAAGTTGTGTGTTTTGACCCATCAAGTTGTTGAGACCGGGTCTCCTCAGTATTTGAGGGTCCTACTACAGTCAATAAATCACTTGGTACAAGACTAGTTAACGGATGGTTTCAAGTTGGTAGCGCCGCATTTTTCCTCCTTTTAAGCTGAGGCAGATCGAGGATTTGAAGTCTTTCAAAAAGAGCCTGAAAACCTTTGTTTAATCGATGCTACGATATGGAAGATCAAACAGTGAATGTGGAATTTGCAATGTGATCAAATACACCTGATGAAAAAACTGTTCATTTGATAATGGAGGTCCGCGAGCGCTTTGGAAGTGGTGCGGGACCTGGATAAGCCGTAACAAGTAACGAGTAACTTCCCTAATGCCTTTCTCCTCCTTACAGCTTAACACATTTTATTATGTGTGTGGGATCTCCTCTTTATGGATTTCCCTTTACCTCCTCTTTCCTCTTCCTCTTCCACATTCTTTGGAAGTTTGAATTTCAAGTCAATGCCCCTGTAGACTTGGTCCATATGAATCGGTTTCATCTTCTGAATAATATATAATAATAGTAATAATAATCTATTCATGGATGATAAGGCTCTTCCTTTCCAGTGCTCTTCCATGTTATCTCCTTTTTTTAATGTTTCTGAAATACTCACTTTCGTCTCCCTATCGTCTGTTCTCTTTCTAGTCGCCCATTACTTTCTTAAAACACACACACACACACACACACACACACACACACACACACACACACACACACACACACACACACACTGTATAAACAGCTCATCTTGACAGCCTCTTTGCATTTTCTTTCATTCACATTCCAGCTCCGTACTTCGCCTTCATAAAGGGGGAAAGAGCTTAAAAATCCTGTCATACGTCTTCAACGTTCCTTCTACTGGCACAAGTTTATTGCCGATCTTTTGAACATAATCTGCTACCTCTCTTGCTTCACTTGTCTCCCCTTTCATCTAAACAATGATGTTATATTTACTCATACAAGTTAACCATTTTCACTCGCCTACCATCCACGTCAAACATTCATTGGCTCTTCTATCTGGTTTCCATTTACCCGCATAACGCGTCACGTTACTTTCGCTCACAATTACTCAGTACTTTTCCAGCTGTTTTATTGCAAAATTGTGACATATCAGCTACCTGAGCCTCACCGTCTCTACCTTATGCTAGACCCACTCTATTTGGAACCATTACCCTCAGTTACCGTCTGTCTATATCAAATAAAATCCTGTCATACAGCTCCCTTGGTATACCAGTAATTTAATGTTACGCCCCTGTGCTTCTAATAGAGTAGATTTTCTTCTGATCAGCCACACTTTTAAAACCCTGGTCAACTACTTAAGCTCCACAATACAACTTTACTTTTCTGGTGTCTTTTCCATTCTTTAACCTCCTGATTTTAATTCTTCCATCTATAAGCAATTAAATTAGATATTTCTAATTTTAATTATTCCACTCTGTCATTCATCTCTGGATCTCTTTATGTCAACTACGTCCAACCAAGTTCAAAGGACTCACTCCACGAACCAAGACTGCGGTCACATCAGACAGCATCTCTCCATTTCCATTATCTTACTGAGATATCCATTTGTTCATTAACCTTCCTGTACTGAGATGCTGTGGAACAACACAAAGTTCGTGCTTTCATTATTTGCTCGTATTTGTTTTAGCAGCTTTCTTTTTCTATCAATTTCTTGACTCGTGTACATCTGCATACGACGAAGTTATAGAGCTTGGGATCATACCTACCAGGTCCGTAGCTCGTTGTTCCCTTCCTCACTCGGCAACTCACTTGTGAATGGACACCAGAGATATGACAGTGAAGAAATTGTGTTTAGCCATCTCTGTATCATATCAGAGTGAATGCACATTTTTTACAGGTTTGTTTTTGATGACGTTGCTATGAGATATGATATTGACATTATGTTCATCCATACTGTTTAACTCCATAACAGGCATGGGGCTAGATTATATGACTTTTTTTCTAACTTTTAGCGTTATAAAGGTGCTAAAAAATGTTCCTGTATTGTTTTCTTTATCGCCAAAGGGATTTTTAGGAATTTTTCTTGTTTCACTGTTCTTGTGTCTTCTATGAAAGTTCAAGTGACCGGCAATAGAATTGTGGTTTATGGTGCGTCTTGGATATATATATATATATATATATATATATATATATATATATATATATATATATATATATATATATACAATTGAAAAATCTTACATTCTAACGATAGTAGGTTTTCGGCTGCTGACGTTTCTGGTGGCACCAGGTATGGCCATGGAATTGGGTACAGGATACGTACAGAGGATACACCGGTTCCTGTGCTTACTCTTTCTTCCCAATGCAAGGTTAACGTAGCTGCGAGAGTATTAATTTTGTGATCCCACTCCATGCTTTTGGCCATAGATTTACAGTGCATGGTACTAAAAGCTTTAAATACTAGGTGTACTTTTTAGCAGCCCTCAGAATGGAAGAAAAAACCCTAGTAGGCAATGATTTTTTTACTCCCAGTAAGTTACAAACATTTCGTCATTTTGATGAATTTCATCATAGTAAATGTGATGTGAATAATAATAAAGTAATTTGGGGTGAGTATTTAGGCGTTGTGTATATTTCCTTGATTAATATTCCTGAGTAATGGCATTTATCAGAGATATTGCTACACACCTCTGAAAAGGTAGGTTGATGACGAAGGACCACATATCATAAAAAAAAATATTTTAGCACCAGTCTAGATACTCGCAATATAATTGTAAATTATTCTCCACCTCTGAGAAATGTTAATTGGTATAAATGAGAATTAGTCAGCAGTTTACAAAATCGACGATTGCATGATTAATCACAAACTTTGAGATAGTGGTTAGTGGTTAATAGACGGATAGAAATTGTCTCGCCAGTTACGTAACTGTAGTACTTATGATAACGGTTTGGTGTTTTTTTTTTTTTTTTTTTTTTTTTTTTTTTTTTTTTTTTTTTTTTTTTTATTTTTTTTTTTTTTTTTTTTTTTTTTTTTTTTTTTTTTTTTAGATGTCTGGACCTTGACAAGATTTTGAGATAAAGTTCTGGTGAACAGTATTAAAATAATGATTTTCCACGGACAACAAAATTCGGATATAATGGGAAATGAGACGCTACCAGTGCATTGCGGTGTATAAGGCTGCACATAAACACATTTTCAAGAGGTGCTTCTACCCTAAATGATGCTGTTCTTAAGATAACAAAGACGGAAATCCCTGCAGTGTTCATTCATGCTGTTAAGTCCGTCATAAATAAATCCCCTATACTGAAAATGTTCAGGTCATTTACCGACACAGGACTCTTCAGCAAATTTCGAACTCCTACGACACAACCTGCACCGTTCACCTCTTGTTTGTCAGGAGGCACTTTAATCACGATGCAATTACCATAATAAGGAAAGCAGCTTGCTACCCCCTCCCCCCTAACGATTATTTCATAGTCAACTGCAATGTTTTCCTCCTGCCTATGGCCAGACCTACCCACTCGCATTTTCCTTTCCAGCGCTGAGTGACCTCAAAGGTCCCAGTGCTACAAAGTCTAAACTCTATATTCCATTCCATTCCAGAAGGAAAAGCAGAATAATAAATAGGTTTACGCAAACAGATTTGGTAGTGCCTCAGTGGCGTGATCAGTTTATATGGTCTTGGCCTGCCACGTCGGTGGCCGCTAATTCGATTCTCGGGCATTCCAATGAGGGGTGAGAGATGTGTATTTCTGGTGACAGAAGTTCGCTCTCGAACGTGGCCCGGAAGTCACGTAAAGCCGTTGGTCCTGTTGCTGATTAACCACTGGTTCCATGCAAAGTAAAAACACCATACAAACAAACAAAACTGAATTGGAAATAGGACTCGATTGAACTTCAGGTACACCCAGTTCGTACTTTTTAAAGTTTCAACTATTCATCTGCCCGAATAGTTGAGTATTAGGCCCTTCCATTCTAAAGCATCATTCAGCTGTTCCGTCAGCAATTTGAAGGCCTCCAAATGGTTCTCTCTCCGCCTTCGCGCTGTGTCATGAAAGTTAATTTATTCAGGTAATCGGGGAGATTTTTGCGAAAACATTTTACATGGTTTTTTTTTCACTAGTGGCAATATTGAAAGATACTAAAAGGAAATGTATTGTTACCTTTAATGAATCGTTGATCAAGTCATTACAATCAATATGTTTTGTGGGTAATACAAATATTTTCGCGCTCTCACCCCCAAGTTCTTTGTGGAGATTTGATTTCTATATAATCTTCTACGAAACTTTGAAGTTATGTATGAGATATACTCTAAAGAATGTAATAGTGTGAAGGTGAATGTCATCTTAATCTTGAGAGGCCCGTTTTTCTGATGGACTATAGATTCAAGTTTAGTTCTGCTTTTTCAGCTTATGGCGAGCGAGTGAAATGAGGGGCAATTGTCAGTTTGCTCTCTCTGGTTCTACTTCTGGTAATTGTTCTATGCCAATTATGATATTTAGTCTAGTTAATGCTCAGCGAAACCAAATGAGCACAGTTGGAATAGCTTTCAAGAAAACTAATTAGTCTTTGAATAAATTGACTGTTAACTTTCTAGTCTGAGAAAAGAGAGAATCTTAAACAAGATGACCCAGGATGTTTTATGACTGAGCGCAATGCCTTGACTTCCTGTTTACATTTCTTACAGGAACCATTCCACCATGGCTGAGGGGCTCCTACATTCTGGACGGGCCGGGTAGAATGACCTACGGCACGAGCGAATTCAACCACGTTTTCGACGGCTCGGCCCTCATCCAGAAGTTCACCATAGGGGAAACGGGCGTCACTTTCACGAGCAGGTTCCTCAGGAGTTATGCTTACACGACCAACCTCGAAAACGAGCAGATCGTCGTCTCTGAATTCGGCACCACCGGGAAGTCTGTGACCAAGAATAAGCTGGCCAAGTGAGTGTCGAGCATGAAGAGGGAATTAGTCCTTTCGTGCCAGTCATTCGATGCATGAGCAAATATGGCGAGTAAGGATGAGAAGCAGTTATTTAGGCATCAGTTTTGGTCTTGAGTTAAGATACAAATTGAAGATCAAAACGTTTGGAATGCTGAACCGTGTACGCGTTTTTTTTCTCTCCATAGGTCTTCTACGTGCTTCGAATAATTTACAGAGGCTATATCAGATAGGTATCGTTTTTTCAATAATTTGCCTAATTGATATTTTTGAAATAGATTTGAAAACCCGTCAGATTAATTGGAACATACCGAAAGCTTAACTGACTGGTAATGATCAGCGGCTACCCACGTAACGTTACTTTTGTTACTTCTTGTTTAATGTAAACTTCAACAGCAATTTTACTTTTAATGCCAAGAAGAAAATACTAATTTAAACATTTGTATTGTAGCATCATTCTAGTAATCATTTAAGTTTTACCCACGTTTGACAAAAAATCAATTTTTCTTTTTTTTCGGTTCCCAGGAAAAAATACCAGTGTATATTCTTTTCCTTTTTTCCCTTAACTTTCTAATACTGCCGTCCTGTGGAGAAATCCTCCTCTGCTCAACTGTAACCGGTTGTGGATAATTACACTTTTCGACTGAAGTACTCGACTCTTACTCCTATAATGATCTCCAAAGAGAAAAAGAGACTGGAAAGACTATTGTTGCTCTGGGCTTGTTCTCGATGTTAAAAAGGGGACGTTTATTTTGTTAACTTCCAACTCCCCCGTTAATTGTCCCCCCCCCACTCTTCCCCCTCCCCGGGAAAGAGGCCAACTTTTGTCCTCCTTAATTTTTTTCCCGTGTGAGAGAATAGTCTTTTCCCGAATCACGAACAATATTTTTTAGATTTCTATACACTTCAGCCCAATAGAAAATATATACAATATTTTGGATTTGGAATTGAAAACTGCACGTTACTTTTCTCTTCTAGAGACAGATAATCGGTACTCTTGAGAATTGACCAATAATAGCTGAACTCTTATTTTGAGAATGGAACTGCCCTCGTCCAACTAATCGCTGACTTACCAAAGTGGGTTATAAAAGACAAGGAGAAAGCCTAATTTTCTCGATCACATTTTGAAAAGCTTTTAATGGGTGACTATTAAGAGTAATATCGTTAATGACAAAAGTTTACTGTTTCCGTCATTGCACTTGTTCCAGTGGATATTTTACACAGAAAATATGAGGAATCGATGTGTTGAAATTGTCACTGTGGAAAATATGTGACAAAGGCTGGTTTGCTTACTTGCATGAAATGCCGTTTTGTAGTACGCGAACATCTGTAATGTCTAAACCAAGTCTAATGAACCCACCCTCTTGAAGACTGTTTGCCTGCTCGAGGTTTGTCATACACGTCAATTTCGTTTTACGAAATAAATTTTCTGTGAAAACAATTGGCAGTAAAATTCATCTCCTAAATGCAAGAATGTAGTTAGAACCAACCATTAAAGGAAACAGCTGGGGAGGTAACAGTAAACGGTCTTAAGTAAAAGAGAGTGAGTTTGGAGGATTTGTAGATTAGGCGATGATCAGTGTCTGACACCCATCTTTCTTTTCTCAGACTTGGGGACAAGTTCGCTTTCGACAAGATGTTTTCAGACAATGCACCTGTGGGTGTTGTCAAATTTGGGGGTGAATATTATTGCATAACTGAGGCTCCATTCCTTCATAAGATCGATCCTACCACATTAGAGACAATCAGCAAGGTGAGATGAAAAGATGATCGTAGCATCAATTGAATATAACTGTTTATTATTGTAAGTAATGCTGACTTAAACTACACTTTAATGCTTACATCTGGTTTACAGGTGGACCTTCACAAGGAGCTGGGTATCAACTCGCAGTGCCCTAACCCAAGGCCTTTGCCAGATGGCACAACTGTCAATATCCTTCATGGAATGGGAGCTACTGGTCCTAAATATGATATTGTAGGCTTTCCACCTACCCCGTTGGAAGGCAAAAGTAAGAACACTGTACTTTAGAATATGCATAACATCTATTTGTGTAAATTTGAAATTTCATATAATGTTTGATGATTGAAGTCCCTAGTAAAATTTAATACTCAAGAATTTTGAATTTCCGTTTTTTAATATTTCTTTAGTCAGTGCATGCTGGTGGTAGTTTAACCCACCTTGATTGGAGTTTCTCTCTTGCTGCTATGTTGCTTTTAAAAGAGCCCTCACTCTGTTTGCCCTCCGCTATCTCATTTTAATACACATGCAGTGCCCATTTTATGCTTCCCAATCCCTCTGAGAATCATAGTGTGTGCGTAGCCCACTCAAAAATCTAGCTCTCACCATTTATGCCTAAGTGACGTTAATTACCATGTTACATTATAAGATAAGGGAAATGATAAGTTCATAAAACAGTTCGATGAGAAAAAATGATAAATGAAAGCGTAAACACACACACACACACACACACACACACACACACACACATATATATATAATATATATATATAATATATATATATATACTATATATATATATACAACTGAATACCTTTCAAATTTATGCACACAATATTTGCAACTGAAACGCAACTGTAGTTAAATGTTTTTGGGGACTCATTGGACTTGTGTTCTGGGACTCATTGGACTTGACCATTAAATTGTCAACATCTTCATCTTTGGAGTATGTAACAAAAAATAGCAACACTTCAACAGGCCTGAAACTCTGGACTAAAGGGTTATTACTCTATATTTATTTCTGAGTTTCAGTAAAGTTACCTATAGTAAATGCTAGCATAGCATCTTCGAAAAATGCTCACTTGTGAACTCTTGAGTCAGAAGACTGACCCACATTTCAAAATAATGAATTAATAATGTTACAATAGTCACTTTTAAGGCTTTAATAAATTATAGACTTTAAGAAAAAGTTACCACCATTTAAGCTCAAGTTTCATTACCATTACTACTACTGCTACAGGTTCTACCTTCTTTTAAATGCATGATTTTCAAAACACTTTTCACTGTGGCCCCGAACCCCGCTTCCAAACACCAAATTCTGCAACTCGGGAGCTTGAGAGTCGCTTTAGTTGACAAATAATGATTATGGGAACCATCATCAATCCTGTTATGTGCCATGTCAGCTTTGAGTGCTCTGACTAGCAATGAAAAGCAATCTTGTCGAGTGCTACTTTTTGCGTTTAGCCATTTTGTAGACTATCATGCGTATAAACCTCGTCACAGAGACCAATTTACAGATATTATTCTTAATGTCTTACTACCTTGTGTTTCACCTTGATATCATAATACTAATAACCCTTTCAGTAATCTGCCTGTTGTTTTCCATTCTTGTGTCGATAATTTATTTATAAATTTCTTTAGATGCAGTTCAAACGCTTGATCAATAAAACTTGAAATGATGTACACGAAAATGGCCAATTCCATAAACAATACACCACAATTCTTCAAAAGATGACGAATTCTCTTCTGTTTTCGTCTGGATTGGCTAACATGAGACTATCCTTTTCTCTGCCGTCTGGTTTGTAGGCAGACTAAGCACTACCGGGTGGCTGCATTCAACGCAATTGCTCAAAGCTGTGAGGGCAGACTGAAATGGATGCCTAAGGACAGCTGAATTAGTCGAAGCTGTCTTGAGAAACTCGGAAGTAATAGCCCCACTTGACTTTGATAATGTCACACTTTCCTCTAATAACTGGCTGATGATTTCAGATTGTTAGCCTGTCTTAGACTAAAAAGATATTTCTTAAGGTACTTGGTAATTTGAGAAAGGTTTCTAGAGGATGGCAAAAACAGTACATAATATCTCAAAGGCTGAAAAGTTTTGGGCATGTTATTAGAAAGTGACAGAAATAGTCAGAATAGTATTTGTAATATATAAGGAAATAGCAGGGCACAGATTAGTATAGGATCCTAGCAGAGTAAAAATAGATGCCGGGTAGGAATTATGATGAAAAACAAGTGTCTCAGATGCATTGGTGCTGACCTCTTCTACCTTTATACAAAGTTTCTGACACAAGCAGTAACAAGAAGTTGTAAGTTTGCTACAGTGATTCACTTTTGCTTAAACAGTATTTGAATCCACCACTGCCACAACACATTATTTGCCTTTATTTGGGTTTTATGGGTGCTGTCTTCCTTGAAAGCCTTTACTCAATTTTTCATTTTGTCTGTGTTTATTTGGCACATGTACATGACTCTCCTAATCAGTCCTTGCCCCCATTGATATACAATGCTTTAATTAACAGTAGTATATTTACAGATGTTAGAGAGAACCCTGTTATTCTATGTAGGTGTAAAGTCTTACTGTATTTTGCTTACTATACAATTCATTATCAGGTACTCTAAGAGTGAAATTATAGATTCTTATATTTTAAAGCATATGCTATATTCTGTAACAGGTTCCGTTTTTGCCAAACCCAAAAAATTGGGGTCTGTGGATGCTCGATGGAAACTGAACCCATGCCACATGCATACATTTGGAATGACCGAAAACTACTTCATCCTCCTTGAACAACCTTTGACGATTGATGTTAAAGCTATGGTTGCCAATACCATACGAGACAAACCATTCATTGGAGGCATGGAATGGATGGAGAATAAGCTGGTGAGTATATTCACAACTGCAAGCTGTATCACATACCTAAAACAAGTTGTTCTCAAACTCAAAAACAAACTTCATAATGTTTTGCAAGTCAAAAGGAAACTGCAGATTTTGTCATAACCAGAAACTAACTGGCGACTGTTTCAAAATCCAAAAACACTTCGCAGACTGTCCTGACACCAAAAACAAACAAGAATTATTGTTACAGGAGCAAACTTTCAACAGTATAAATACCAGTGTACATTTTGCTTCATGTGAATGAGCTGAATGAAAAAAAAAAAAAAAAAATTCGGGGGGGAATCGCTTAGGTTTTGCTACCACTGGCTTCCATGGCTGATGTGTGAACTTGAAATGAAAGTGACAGCCACGATAAAGAAATACGACGTTGTCACACCTCTCTAGTGGCTCGGCATTATTTTTCAAATGATAGATAGCCGAGCATTTGGAGGACATAGTGTATTCAAATATTTGCCTGGCTTTAGTGCAATATATCATACATATGTATTTTATGTATTAGTATATATACTCACACCATTCCTTTTCAGGTCAAGATCCATATGGTTCATCGTGAAACCGGAAAAGAAGTGAAGCTGAAGTGCAAGTGTGAAGCTTTCTTCTTTATGCATATCATTAACTGCTATGAGAGAGACAATCACGTCGTTATCGATGTCAATGGATACGCCAAACCTGACCTGCTACATGCCTTCCATCTGAAAAATTTAAGGGTATGATTCCGTAGTCAGTAGATAGAATGAGAACTGGGTAATTAGTTGCTTGTATATAATTGTAACCAGGGTGAAGAAAGGCATATGACGGCTATCGACTTCCCAGGAAAGGTGACACCTTTCCGAGCTCTCTCGTCTGTCTGCTGCAAAGGGTGTAAAAATTATAAATATATATATAAAAATATAATAATATATATATCTATATAATATATATATATATATATATATATGATAATGATATTATATATAGCCCACAAAATACACAAAAAATTTATCTTTACATGTATTTCAGTTATTTGGAATTAATCTTACATACTATTAAGATAGCTTATATTTTTGCGCCGCTAGGGGCCGTCGGCATTTAAAAAAGAAAAAAAAAAAAGCAGCATGACTGACATGGTTACACTGTCGATAATCTTCTGTTGTTCACCACCAGGTGGCTCTAGAAGTAGAAAGGGTTTTTGTCAGAAACTCAGAATTCTTCCTGCTGCGTCCCCCTTTGATTAATGGCATGTGGCTGTAATAATTTTTTTTCCGTTTCTGGCTGGTTTTTGGTCGTATTTCTCCTGTACGGTACTGTAAGTTTGGTTTTGTTTTTGAGCTATGTCGTCACTCTTCTACTGCTAGCCGAAATAGAAGCATTAGTCTATGGAGGAACGAGTTTTGTATTAAGAGTGTATTTGGTTATCCATGATGGCCACACTGTTTCATGTAAGGGTATTTCTAAGCAAAAGCTCCGTGTTTATTGTAGGTCAATCGTTATTAACCCCATATCTACCCAGCTTGATTGGGGACCCATTGGGAAAGTTGGGAAAACCGGACTGATTTTGTGAAATATCGGATGATGCTGGAGGCCGATAGGTTAAGGAGGCACTTCGTCAAGTCCAGCCATAAGCGGCGATAAGCCTACTCCATCCACGCGCGATATAGTAATGACCAAGATCTAGCGAGAGTTTGGGACTTCTTTGGGCATGTGATTTTGTGACGTCACGCAGTCCGGTCGAACCGACAATTCACTATGTAAACATGGGGATAATTGCCTTGGTTACACTTTGAATGCGATTTATTTTACAAAAAAAATATCCTTCCATAGATTTAAGCGGTGAATACGATTTTGGACATATGAAGTATTTGTAGCTCATGTAAATATCGATATTGGAGAACTCGAATAGGCGAAATGTATTTTGTTAAATTACAAGTTTAATTTTGAGATTATATATATATATATATATATATATATATATATATACATATATATATATATATATATAAAACTCGAGAGACGATCTGACTGAGGTACTTAAGAGCCGTTGTTGCGAGTAATACTAGCAGTCTATATATATAGTATATTAATATATATATATATATTATATATATATATATATATCATATATACGTATATATATATATATATTATTATATATGTGGGATATATATATCTAATATATATATATGTAGTATGTATGTATGTATGTTAGTTTCCCGTCCGCATCTGTCTCCCTCCCATGAGGATTTAACATACTTGTAACTTCGGTCCTTCCATTAGACCTAGCGGATTTTGACCCTGATTCAGATGATTCTCCCTCAGTGTTTAGGCGTTTGCTTTTGTCAGCGAAACCTTGGCTCTGGTTCAAGTGAGTAAGAAGTTAAAATTGTCTGATTCTGTTTTTGCACGGTTTGATGCAATATCGAAAGCTAATTACCCCTTAAACCAGGTCATAGGAATTCGATATCCATGGTTTCATCTTTCATGAAACTTTCAGGAGCATTGCCAGAGTATTTCAAGTTGCTTGACCCTATGAAACGTAGAGCCCAAGAAACTGATAAAACTAGTTTGGTCTAATAATGAGGCAGAAGCGCGGTCGAAATCCGCTGTTCACGCTATTGCAGCCCTTTCCTCTGCAGAACTTGCGCTAATTACTATGGTTCATTTATTGTGCCAATTAGATCTTATTACTCTTGAGGGAGAAACGGTACTGGATAAACTCTAAGAGTATTTTCCCTGCCTTCATAGAGCTATTTTAGACTTCTGGAGAATTGTCGCATATGTTTATCATTTAAATTTTGAAGAAATGAGATCAAGTGTTATGAGTGCTATTTTTATACTCTCTTTTCTTCTGTTTGCGTTGCGTACATACGGTTTCTTCATTCTCTCTTCTTCTTCTTCTGGTTCTCTTCGTAGCTAAGGGTAATGTTTGGACGGTTATTTGTTATATGGGCTAACCTTCAATTATCACTTGCGAAGAGTTTCTCTTCTCATAGGAACATTGTAAATTATTTTAATTGGGTTTCCATGTCTCTCAGGAGGTCTTGTTTCATGGCGTGGATACGTTCCGCGGATTCTGGGCAAGTTAAACACCACTTAATTAATTTGCTTATAATTAGAATAAAGTATAAGTTTCACAACACAACACTAAACTACACCGTATAAGGCCTTGTTCTTAACTAACTTTCTCTGGGAGCTCAAATGAAGTTTGAACCTAACTGATTCAATTAGCTCCTCCTTAACTACTCACTAAGACGCATCCTACTTCTTGTTGAGTGGCTTTCCTTACTTCCGGTGCCACCCCTAGATTAGTGTGATTGGTTTCGTCTCTTGACGGTAACCACCCACTGAAGGAGTCAAAGTTCATAGTTTCTGGTGAGGTTTGCATTTTACTGTTTTGGAAATAGAGTGCCTGTGTTTGGTCTA
Source organism: Macrobrachium nipponense (assembly GCF_015104395.2). Classification (NCBI taxonomy): domain Eukaryota; kingdom Metazoa; phylum Arthropoda; class Malacostraca; order Decapoda; family Palaemonidae; genus Macrobrachium; species Macrobrachium nipponense. The sequence continues at coordinate 26,259,687 of NC_061109.1, read as the reverse complement.
GTTTTCGAAACTGCTATTCGTGCAGTCTTATGCTGCACACATCTACTCTTTTCTATCTTAACTTCTGGGAGATTCTTCATCACTCTACCCTCACTATATATTTTTCTACCAGTGGTTTTTCCTAACTAATTGTCCCTACCTATTCTCTGGACAGACTCATGTTGTTTCCTAACACAAGTGTGTTCTTTTTTGCCTTGTAAAGTAACGCCAGCTTAGCGATTAGTAACTGTATTTGATGCCCCTCATGAGAGTGTACATAATCCTGATGTTTTTAAAGCTATTGCTGAAGATGTTTCCAATCAAGAAAGTAGAGAATGATTAGCTCAGTCTTGACAAGCCTCTTTCAAGGATCCTGCACCTATTCTAGTTTCCAGTCTTGCTTCAAAAATTCATGCTGTTTTTTGACCCAAGGTGTTTTCCATTTCTTGCTCGTCTAGTTAGCCCTTTTGAGGTAGGAAAGTCTCACATTTTAGAGGAAAGAATTTTAAAACCAACCTTAACTGATAGTTTGAGCCCTCAAGGTACAGTAGGAGCCTGTCTTCAGAGCTTTTGGTGTGTATGGCAAAGTTTTTGATCAGACCCCTAGGTGGTGAAGATGCTCAAGGAGGGGTATATCGTACTTTTGTTACTCCTCCTCTGTCAGCAACTCCAATATCCTTCCCCGTGTACTGTCATCACTTAGTGAAATTTCCAATTTTATAGGAGATCGCACAGTTGTTATGCAAGGAGGCAATTGAACCAGTGTCAAAGTCAGCGAAATTTTACAATAGCCAAGACCTCGGTGGACAAAGATGTTTCCAGTCGCAACAAGTTCGTTTGTCTGACTCCTTTTTCGATGGAGTCACCCAGTTTTCTTCTAGCAAACATCCAGAAGGGAAACTGGATGATTTCTATCGATATGCAAGATGCATGCTTCTGGTTCTTATTCAGTCAAGAAAAGTTCTACACTTTGTCTTCAAAGGCAGGATCTTCCAATTCAAATGCCTGGGTTTTGGTCTTAGCACAAGTGTTCTGGCTCCCAGCGGGATGGAGTCATTTGCTAGGCATCTGGATGCTCCTACACCTGAGACAGTTGGTTAGTTCTCGCCAACTTGTCTAAGGTGATCTTGAGGACGAAATATTGTCACATACGACTAGCCTCGATTTAGGCATTCTGATCAACTTCAGCAAGTTTTCACTTCTTCCATTCCAGGGATGAAGATCGACTCTTGGTCTTTTTGGGCTTTTCAGGCAGAGACGAGTACTGTAGACAGTTTTCTATCTCATCTAAGAGAATTTCTACCTTTAAAAAAAAACTTCCAGCCAAGAAATGTCTGTCTCTTTATATAAACTTTTCTTCATTCCCTGCCTAAGAATGAAACCAATTAAATTTGATCTCAGGAACACTTGGGACAGGTCTCTTTATCTAGATTTGTTTCTGGTGATAATTGCCTCAAGTCTTGAGTTCTCTCCGTTGGTGGGGAGGTTGGTCAAGGCTGTTGATGGGTCAAGAGTCCAGACCTCACATTGTGCTTAGATGCGTCAGTGTCAGGTTGGAGAGCCATTCTGGGACACATCAAAATGTCAAGGAGTTGGACAGCAGCAGAAAAGAAAATGTGCATCAGCATTCTAGAGCTTCTGGCAATTTGAAAAAGCCTTATGCAAGTAGAATATCTTGTAGAGACAAGATGATCGCAGTCTACTCAAATAGTTCAACTTCACTGTCTTTCGTAAGGAGAATGGCAGAAAACCTTCTCCTTCGGGCAGAATTCAGGAACAACGTTCTTTTACCTCAATTTATCACAGAGAAAAACGTTATTGCCGGCCAACTCGGCAGGAAAGAATAATTACTTCCGTCAGAGTGGTCTCTATTCACAAATCTGTCAGAGGTTGTGGAACCTTTGGAGAGTCATTTACATCGACATGCTTGCAATCGCCAATATACAAAGCTACCAATTAACTGTTCTCTATGCCAGGACCCTTAGGCATGGGCAGTCAATGCTTTTCTCCAAGAATGGTTGAACCTAGACATCTATGCTCTTCCCCCATTGTAGTTTGGAGGAAAGTAACCGACAAATTGCGCTCTTTAGAGAACGCAAGGATGATGTTGGCTCCAAAGAGAATGGTTTCCCGAGCTACCTCTCCTGACGGTAGATGTTCCTCTTCTTCTTCCTTTCAGGAAACATCTTAAACAGCCTCATTGAGAAGATTTCATCAAAACCTCTATGTGCTTCATCTGACTGTGTGGATACTGTCAACAGTCTCTCATGTTCTTAAGAGTCCTTTTTCTCCATAAGGATCCTCAGACAAGTCTTGTTATGATAACCTTACACCCTGCTGTGGATCTACCCACTGATGGCAGTACCTACCAGAAAGGATCACATAACAGGTAAGACTGTCAAGAAGCTTTTTTCTCTTTTAATAAAGCTTTAGTTGGCTGACCGAGTGTTTTTCCGGCTGTATACTAAACCACCATCCTTTTTCCAATGTGTTAGTCAGCTAACTTTAACAGTAGATAAGATTCATTCCAAATAATGTAGATTTTCATGATATGTAAGTATATTATTTGGATACTTACGCACTGTTAAAGTGGAAACCCTCTCAGTCTCCCCACGTTTTAGTGGGCGGTCAGGATTCTGTCAAGAATTCTGTCAAGAACATAAACATTCTAGAGCCACCTGGTGGCGGAAAACAGGGGATTATAGACAGTCTAACTAGATCAGCCATGCTGGTGGAGTTTTTCTCTCTCTCTCTCTTTGCCAATAGCACCTAGCTGCGCAAAGATAACTGGAACAGTAAGTATGAATCCAAATAATTTCATCATGAAAATTCACACCATATTCTTGAGGTATTAGTTGGCAGTCCATTGATTTATGGTAAAGTTATATTCTTTGATGCTTTATTTCCCTTAATTTTTCAGGAGAATGGTGCAACTCTTGGCAGCAACCTTGATGGAGGAGCTGTTAAGCGTATCGTTATACCCATGGACATCTCGGACAAAGTGGCACCCGAGATGAATCTGGTTAGAATCTGGATCCAGTTTTTCCCTTTTTAAAAGATTATTCATGTTAAATTATGGGTTTAGTCTTCCTCTTAAGTTTAAATTGTGGGATTGACTAGAATTTCGGGATCTCAAATTATGAAAGTGAATACTGTAATATAGTTTTATATTGTGTGAATAAGCAAGAGCCACATGATCATATTCTCGTGTCTTTAAATTTCGCTTTCTTTTACCAGGTTATGCTTGCTGGGACAAAAGCAAAGGCACAGAGGCAGAAAGATGGTTCATTGGTCTTAACTCCAGACAATGTCACAAACTTTGCTTATGAAATTCCATCTGTTCATCCAGACTATGTTGGCAAACGATACCGTTATTTCTATGGTAGCTGTGGAGACATGACTGGTGTCACTGGAAAGGTGAGTGAATCTTGTATGAACCTGAGTAAATAGCCACATAAAGGTATATGTTCGATTTATAAAGAGCTTTACATATTCAATGGCCAGCAGCTATATGTATTTTAAAACAGGTGCCCCTCAGCCTATGTGACCTTGCAACCTTCACATCCGAGTGTGACATCTTTTTCTGAGTAGGAAATCACAAATGAAAAGGATCTCCAAGGGCCTGGGGACTTAACTTTGCTTTTTGCACATTTCTGTTAAGGATGGAGATCTGAGAGACACTCATGGGTTTGTGACTGGGTGACTTTGTGAAAGTATAATCTAGTGACAGTTTTTTTTATTAGGTTTGTGAGAACAGGTTTCATGTGTATGGATGCAACAAGTTATTGATGCCAGGTGATTATTTTGTGATTAGCATTAACTGCAAGAAATTATAAGAGAAAAAGAGGTGAGGGTTCTGTGATAAAGCACTTTAATAATCACTATGCTAATTTTCCAGGTAGACCAAGCATATTCCAGGACGTGAATACGAAAGTTGAGTTATGATTTGCGACTAAACTTAAAGATAGCTATTTTAGTAGATAATTTGGCCTTAAACAGAACTGTACCATAAAAGTTTTGTTCCTACATGTTATACAAACCCTCAATCTTTTACATTAGAAATTCCTTTAGCGTAGGCTGGAATTCGGCCGTTGAAGTTTTAACAAGGCAGTTTGGCAGTAACTACTGTCCGCTAATCGAGAGTCTTCCTGCCCGACTTGATGTAATTTGTAAACATTTCACTTTGCTTTCGGCCGCCGTGAAGATCACTTTTTTTTTTTCGCTCTCTGCCCTCTGTGTTCAATGTTTTTCACCTTCCTGTTTTTTTCGCTCTCTGCCCTCTGTGTTGTTCAATGTTTTTCACCTTCCTGGTGAGACCTTTCCTTTTTTTTGTTGGATGTTTTTTGTGTGTGGTTTGTTTGCTTTATTATCTTTATTATTGCAACATGCAAACCCAGGATCTAGATAAGCCCAAACGCCCCTCCTCCCAGTGTGTGCGCACAGGAATTGGAGGGAAGAAATGTGGTAGGTTCAGATCCTCGGTGGAAGTTGATTCTCACGCCTTCTGTGCCAAATGCCGGGGTCGTCAGTGTACAAGGACTCAGACATGTAGTAGAGTATGTGCCTCCTGGTCATCTGAACTCTGGACTAGGTAGGGGTGGAGGCGATGTTGGGGGAAGGCTTTCAGGGCTTCGTCTGAGGGCTACACACGGTATCATCATTTACCAAACTACCAAAACCGCCGGAAACACCGAAACGGCCAAAAAAATTACTGGAAAGGCTAAAGGCTGCCTATTAATCTATAACTATGTCCTCTTGGTTCATTGGTAGAGCGGCTTACTTGTTTCCATGCATGTGCCCATCATAGATTCAGTTTACAGAGGCGTAATTTTTTTCAATTAATCAAATTATTAATTATACATTAATTATTGTAATATCAAGTAATTTGTCTACATTGACACAGCTAAATAGTAGTCATGAATAGTGTGAGGACTGAGTAAGACGAGGAGAGCGAGCGAACTGATTTTATTCGGTTGTTGTTTGAGATTAAGCTGGCCTTATGCCAGCATGGGCTCTTGCTCCTAGAGCAGCCTATAGTTTTATTTGGCAAATGAGGCTGTACATAAGGCGGCGTGCGGACGGAAAGCGTAGTGTCCGTCACGCACGCACGAACTAACATAAACAAAACAGGACAGGGCCCCCGCTATGAATGTGTTTCTTCACAGATGAAAATACATGAATATTATTACATAGAGGGAACAGATTCCCGACATATACACATCAAAAGAAAGGGCGTACAATGCTCTACATTTTAGAACCTGGAAGAAAAGAGAGGACATATGGGTATACAAATTTTTACAATGGAAGGGCGAACATTCGCCCGAATTTCGTCCTTACAATATCAGAAACAAATGTTATAATCAACTAGATTAAGCTTCATTTTGAAAACTAATATCTATCTATTTATTTGAGAAATATAGGTAAAATACTTGTATGTACGTATACATATTTATTTGAGAAATATAGGTAAAATACATGTCTTCAATTATCAGTGCTAACCATGCTTAACACCTGCATGTTTACTCAGAACTGTCCAAACTGTTATGGTTTAGTGGAGTTTCACAAGATATGTGACCTTTTGTCTTTTGGGTGCGCCTAAGCCTCTCACTCCTTTTGAATTTACTTTGCCATCTGCGGAGGTGACAAAATTTCCATGTCTCATTTTGTTATCCTTCAGGAAGTTGCTCACAATTTTATATTGTATTAATTTTTTTTTTTTTTTTTTGCACCATTCACTGAGCCCTACATAATAGTCCTTAAATCTGCCTGCAAGTTGGAAATTATCTCGCCCATAAAGAGCCCTCTCAAGATCTTTATAATGTCCAAGCACTAAATTGTCCAGTTTCTCAATCAAATGGAGGTGTGGTTGCTGCTTCCAGTTTATTGCAATTTTGATAACATTGTTTAGTGACTCAGCATTGTTATTAGTCCATGACTCACCACTAATTACCTGTATCTGGCGAGGCCTGAAAACATTCTCTTCTGAAATTGGCAACAGCCGATCACTAAAATAATCTTGGAATGCATTAGCCTTCCTTGTTTCAATAAGATTCTTCACTGTGTTTACACGGTCGTCAAATATTACACTTGTGTCCGCTGAAACAATTCCTTCACTTCCAAAGGTGCCATTCACAAGTTCATTACGGATCTTTGCAGTTGTGCCAACCTTTTTCTGAAGATAATCCACAGTTACTTTTCATATGACGAATACAAGATAAGAAAGTTGAAGCAGGAAAGTTGTGCTTTAGTGCCTTCTTCAGACTTCCAATTACTAATTTAGAGGTGTCCTCATCAGATAAGAAGGTGGACTTGTGGGACAGGAGCATGTTCTTGAGTACTGACACCTTTACAGCTGGATATTTATACACTGTTGCTATGACAAAAAGTTCTCCATGATTGAAGGTTCTGTCTATACCGAGCACACTCCTAGAACATCCACAGCAAAAACATTTGATGTTGGGTATACATTATGACAGAAGGAATCTTATATTTCCCATGTACCACTCACTGTGCAAAGGCATGTGATGATAGAAGTTCACTATCGATGTGGTTCGGAAGTCACGTAAAGCCGTTGGTCCCATTTCTGAATAACCACTGGTTCCATGCAACCTAAAAGCACCATACAAACAAACAAACAAAGGCATGTGAGTGCACTAAATTATCTAATTGTTGAATAGGATCAGCAAAGTTATTATAATTACCAGGCTGCTCTCTCTTTTTCATTTGGTACTTCACATTGTGTATTTGTTGCATGTTAGTTGGAGCACTGAGGGGGCTGTTTTCCAGGATCAGTTTGGTATATACTGAACGTGGCTGGTCTGTTTTAACTGCTTCTCCAATGTGTTCTAAGACAGTCCCTGGAGTTTGCACATACTCAACACCGCAGTCCTTTGAATATCCATGTGCTGGGCTAAATATTCAACAACAGTATACGGCTGAATTGCCGAGCTCGGATTCAGACACTTCGCAGTACCTAACCAAGTTATTCTTCATTTATAATCACCAGAGGCTGTAAGTTTTGCATAATTTCTGTGAACCTAACACATCATCAACAGAAGGTTGTGGATCGAGGGGAGCAAATGTCATGCCCTTTTTGACTTTAGTTCAACACAATATTTACCCTCCTTTAGCATTACTTTTTTGAGTGACCATCACTATTCATGAGATAAGAGGGTTTAGGGGGAACAACCACTGCTGCTTCCATATACTCTGCAATCATCATATAATTCGCTTTTTAGTCCTTTCTGTTTTCTTTCCACGTTTCTGCTATTGTCCACCACAAAGTAAACATTTTCCTTTATAGTACCTGGAGGAATTGCTTTTAAGAAAGCTGCATGTTCCTGTGTCAGTTGATCCACTATCTCCCTTGTGTCAAGAAACCTTTCTTTGAGTTTTCCATGTGTAGAGTTATCTTCTGTTGCTGACTTTGGCTGATCATCACAACTTTCCTCCATTGAGTCACTAGAATGAATAGATACTGGTGTAGATGTTGTAAAAGGTGGAAACATGAGACGTGATGAATCCTGATTTTCAGCTTCGTCCTCTGAAGCAGCCTGACAGAAAGAAACAGACAACTCTAACTCTTCAGTCATAGCTTCAACAGACTGTCCACTGATGTCCTCTGAAGCAGCCTGACGGACAGAAACAGACTACTCCAGCTCCTCATTCAAACATCCACAGACTGTCCATTGGTGTCCAGGGATTGCACACTGCATTTTGTTGTTGCACTGTTCTCACACATTGTCACAAAGTGGTTTGGTATATAAGCTTGACAATTGAGAGGTAACAGAGTTTTAGTCCACATCACAGTCTCACATGGAGCAAATGATTGCTGGACCCCATGAGCAACAACTTTCCTAGAGAAGGGTTCAGTTATAAATTCACTAGCAACATTAGGTGGATAATATGATCTGATTGCATCCTTGAAAACAGCACTGAGTGCATAAATATGCAACATCTCTGCATAAGACCCATTTGTGTAAGCACTGGATAAGTCTTCTGTAATTGCTGACAACTACCGATCATCACAAATCAATTATAAAACAATCATATCTAGGGTTGTTTTTGGTCATTTTGGTCGTTTCGGTAAATAGTGAGACCCGGCTACACGCCCCTAATGACTCCTGTAGTGGTCAGTCCTTCACTGTCATTTCTCCCCCTTGTAAACTTCTTTGCTTGGCTATTTCTTCTTTAGGGGGAATCTTTACTTCCGCTTCTTCGCTTGATTCATCCTGCAAAGAAGAGGGGCATAAGGGCAGATGACGGACTTGTTGGATCCAGGGGCCTCTGCTTGCTTCGAAGGAGATCTTCCCCTTTGAAGCAAGTAGAGACTCCTCTCTCTAACCTGACTTTTGCTTCTTCTGGTACAGTGGCTTCACAAATGGGATTTGCAGCAGGCATGGACGACACTTTGGTTGCCTGGTATCCCATCTCTCCAGGGGCTTGTGGCACACTTCTCATCCATGTCTGTGATGCACATGGCTGATGCGGTGACAACCACGACATTCTCTGTACCTGGGTATGTGGCCCTGCCTCATTTAGTTTGTACCCAACTATCACCAGTGTGACTCCCTCCGTGCTGATGGGGACACGGCCATATACATCCAAGGTAGGTAGCCCACCACCTCTTCCTCCAGGTTACGCTATGCTGTCTTCCCCATGCCACGTATGTTCCTGTGGCACCCAGAGTACCATCTCTCCCAGATCTACCTCCAGCGGTGTATCTTCATGCCTTGTCCGCGCCTGTTCCTGCTGCTTTCATAGTTCCTGACCGTTCTGTTTATGTCATTGTCACTGCTCTTGTATCTGCTGCCCCAGGTCTGCTGCTATGGTGGCTGACCCAGTGGCCCCATGGATGAGGGACTTGAACCGTGGCCACCGAGAGAGAAGGCCAACTCGATGGGGGAGCAAGGCAGGGAAGGTAGTCGGATGGCTGTGCTTTAATCAGCAGCCCAGATGAACTTTCTTAAACATTTGTGAAACCTTGACTTGTTAAGGTATAATTTATAATTATTCAAAAGGAAATAAAAGAAGTTACTTCAGGGTGATAAATAAAAGAATTAATTTAAGGATGATAAATAAAAGAAATAGCTTGAGGATGATAAAATCATGATGCTAGTAAAAAATAGTACATCAAGGTAAGTTATATTCATGTAAGTAAGCAAAAAGAAGCAATGTCTTTACCAAGCATATTCATAATCATAAATAGGTGCCATAAATATGGAATAGAATAAAAATAATTTACTCTAAATTCCAGTATTTTGGTTTTTTGCTTGCTGTAATAAAAATATTTTTCTGACAACAATAATTATTCAACAATACGTTTGTAGAAGCCCATATCATCATTCTTTTTGTCTTTGTTCAAGGCTGTGTCCTGAGTCGTAAAATTCATTTGCAAAAAGAGCCTCATCATCAACAAAAGTGTTATATATCAGTGGTGAGGCAAAATTTCTCTGATCATTAGAAGTTCTGAATTTAGGTATTTGTGTTAATTTATTGATTATTATATAACATACATTTTTTTAATAAACAGAATACCAATAGTAACCTGCTAAATATATAAATATTTGGAATGTGCCCTTGCAATTTTCAATACCATTCGGTGTTACTTGTAAAGATATGTGACGCAGAGTACATTTTACAGTATTAGTAGTTTCTAAATCATTCCAATTAATTTCTTCATTAATGGATACATGTACTGCTCTGTCATGGAATGGTAGTTTTTGTTTAAGAACAGACATCATCTTCAGCTTCTTTTCACATTCAAACACTTGCCATACAGAAAGAATTGTAGTGGCCACCTGCAAGCTGTCGATATTGCCCAAACCTAGACTAGAGATTGTCAGTTTGAAATTTTCCTGTCAATACATACTCCATATGTAATTCAGACAGGCAGTAATTTGTTACCTCTAACATCACACTGGTTGTAGGTTTCAATGCTGTGAACGTCTCTTTTTGTCAATGTCCCACCGACCGAATTCTTTAGTCTTATCCCAAATTCCCAGCAAAGCATAAGTCTTTCAGACTTGAAACTTTGCGTCGGCACTGTTATTATTCATGGGCACATTCATGATTTAGTCTTTTTCCTTTAAATGGGCTTTTTACATTCATTATTGTCCACCAAGTATAAAAAATCTTTATATATTCAGACGTGTGCATAGTAAGGTAAGCAGTAATAGTATTGCAATACATTACCTGAACACCTGGTTCCATCACTGAGTGTACAGTCACCCACCTACTAGTGACCGTGCAGCCAGGGTCCAGGCAGCTGAGCCTGCTCGCTACCAGGACCCAGGCGCGGAGTGGAAGACTGGTGGAAGTCGCCCAGGTGACTCGCCAGGCCGGCGATCGCTCCCCCAGCAATCCCCCGGTTCCTAGGGTTGACGCGACGGTCCCACCAGACCGATCGCGTGTTGAGGCCAGGAAGAGGTCCCCACGGTCACCAGGCCCAGTCTTGGCTGGGCCAGGTACCGTGACGCATCGAGAGGACGGTGCACGCTCTCACCGCGCCAGTGGACTCTACCGGTCTCCCAAATGTCGCTGCCACCGGAAGCGGACGGATCGCTTGACTGGTAGCAGCTCTCCTGACGCTCGGGACTGTCGCTACCGTTCTCGGTCCAGCGGTTCTCCCCAGGGAGACCGTGGGACTAGACCTGCAGCTCGGTTGCCACTGTGGGTTGGCGATCGGCTGCAGTCCTCCCAGCCCACCGGCTCTGTCGGTAGGCAGGGCAGGAGCGTCCGGTCTTCCTCTCCTATCCCTTCAACTTCCTCGGGCTACACCGGGAGGAGCGAGGTGATTAGGAGTGACAGCAAGGAGCGTGCTCCTCACGGTTCTTCCACGAGGGCATACGAGCCTGGCACGGTCTTGGGACCAAGCAGATTGTACGCCCAAGTGGTTGGAGGAGGCTACGAGGGGTCTGACATGGTTCCTCCTGCTGAAGGAGGAGGTTCTTGGGACCTGACCGGCCTGGATGGATTTGACGGTCAATCGCCTCAGGACGTGGTCACTCCTGAGATCCAGAGGTTGTTTGCGGAGATCATTGCGCTGAGTCGTCAGCACAACGACCTCGGGGAAGGATCGGTGCTTCCGCCCTCCGAACCTCCTTCGAGGTTGGAGTCGTTCTGGGGCCCTAAGAAGGAACTCAGGACCACGGTGGGTCTGCCCCGATCTTCCTTGGCCGACGGTGTGCTGGGCCAGGTGAACACACTCATCTCTGGACAGAAGGGCTCACTTAGGGCCAGCAGGTCGGACAAGCTGGTTCCCCCTATTCTACCACGTTGGCGGCGCTTCTATGTGCCTTTGGAGGACCCATTGCCGACCAAGCAGGTTAACCCGGAATAGCTAGGCTAACTCCGGGGGTGCCTCTCCAGCACCTGCTGTCCAAGAACCTCTGGTTCTCACAGCAAGAGGCATCGACCCTGGAAGCGACTGCCATGGCAGCCTTCCAAGCAGTCTCCAGGCTGACCCCGTGGTTCCTCACAGTGTCCAGGGTCGCAGCCTCCTCGGGACCCATCTCTCCCGAAGGAGACTCGGCATTCGGGAGACTATGTCAGTCTGGGGGTAGGGCTATTTCCTACCTCACCCACCAGACGGCCAAACTTTGGGCCAATCTGGTCCTGAGACGTTGGGAATGCAGTCGTCGCTTGGGTGACCAGGGCTGCCAGTCGTGAGGTAACAATGGACCTAAGGAACGGATCGTTGCTGGGTTCTGCCTCTCTCTTCCCTGGAGGGAAGGTGGATGCTGCGGTGGAACAGCGGCGCACTGAGGACAGTGACCGCTTGGTTCACCAGGCAGTCTCGAAGGCCTCTGGACAGCCTCGAGCAACTGCGGCCAAGCCTCAGAGCTCGGCCAGCTCTAACTCTACCAAGACATCAGCTGCGTCAAGGTCTAGAAGAAAGACCCAGCCTTCGTCTTCTGCTTCGAGAAGTGAGCGTCAGCCCTCCTCCCAGACCTCCCACTCCCGTGGGGGTTCCTCAAGTGGAAGTCGAAGAAGGGGAAATGCTAGGGACGGCGTTCCCCCTCACCTGCTGCCGGAAGTGGGGGGCTACCTGGCGAGCCATTGGGCAACTTGGCAGCGCTACGGAGCAGAGACCTGGGTATTGGACGTCCTTTTGGAGGGATATCTACTACCCTTCAAGTCGCAGCCACCCCTCACCTCCAACCCAGTCCACCTTCAGACGTACGTTCCCAGTTCTGCCAGGGATGTAGCGCTTCGGCAAGAAGTCAAGTCCATGCTGAGCAAGGGAGCTGTGGAAGTCGTACGAGATCAGTCGCCGGGCTTTTAGAGCCGACTCTTCCTAGTGGAGAAGTCATCAGGGGGCTGGCGACCGGTGATAGATCTCTCTCCCTTGAAATGATTCATTCGCCAGACTCTGTTCACGATGGAAACGGCACGCTCAGTGCTCGACTCCATCAGGAAGAACGACTTCATGCTTTCGGTAGACTTGAAGGATGCGTATTTCCAAATACCCATCCATCAGTCCTCCAGGAAGTACCTACGCTTCATCCTCGAAGGGACGGTGTACCAATTCGGGCACTTTGTTTCGGTCTCTCTGCCGCCCCACAGGTGTTCATGCGAGTGTTCACTCTGGTGTCGGCTTGGGCCCATTCAGTTGGGATACGTCTGATGAGGTATCTTGACGATTGGCTGGTCCTGGCAAGCTCCAACTTGCAGTTGCTACAGGACAGGGATCGACTCCTTGACTTCTGCCGCGATCTGGGGGTCTTGGTGAACTTCGAGAAGTCAGATCTCGAGCCCAAGCAGAGGATGAAGTACCTGGGCATGCTGATCGACACGGTAGCAGCACGAGTCCTCCCCGCAGGCTCGCGGATCAGCAGGTTCAGGGAGGCAGCCAGACTGCTCCTGTCTCGACGGGAACAGTCAGCTCAGCAGTGGCAAGTCGTGATCGGTCACCTGTCATCAGTGGAGAAGTTAGTCCCTCACGGGCGTCTTCACCTGCAGTCTCTCCAGTGGATACTGAAGGAGTGTTGGTCACAGGCACGAGATCCTTGTTCCCTCACGGAGGAAGTCAGGGAGGACTTGGTCTGGTGGCTAGACGACAGGAACCTCGTAATAGGAGTGCCCCTGCCACTCCCCCTCCGGAGATGTTGCTGTTCTCGGACGCATCGACCGAGGGATGGGGCGCACAACTGGAAGAGTTGCTGGTTGCAGGCGTGTGGAACCATCACGACAAGCACCTTCACATCAACGTCCTGGAACTCAAGGCTGTGTTCCTCGCACTCCAAGAGTTCCGGGAACGGGTGATGGGACACTCAGTGGTGTTGATGAATGACCACCATGGTACTGGCATATGTCAACAAGCAGGGGGGCCTAGTGTCCCTCCCGTTGCACCAGTTGATGATGCAGGTGCACGAATGGGCCGTAGCTCACTCAGTAGAGCTGTCAGCCAGATACATTCCAGGCAAGAGGAATGTAGTGGCAGACAAGCTCAGCCACTGGAATCAGGTGATTTGGACCGAATGGTCGCTTCACCCAGACATGGCAGAAAGGCTCTTCGACCTGTGGGGGCATCCAGTTGTGGATCTGTTCGCCACCAGGCACAACAGAAAACTTGAGGTTTTCTTCTCCGTCGTGCCGGATCCATGGGCAGCTGCAGAGGACGCGTTCCAACACCTTTACCCTGTTCTGTCTGGTTCGCAAGGTGATAAGCAGTGCTGGTCACCAGCAATCTTCAGATGATTCTGGTGGCACCCAAATGGCCTCAGGCCGTTTGGTATCCGGACCTGCTGGCTCTTCTCTCTCCGAGGCACCGCAAGAGATTCCCCTCTGGCACAACTTCCTGTGCCAACCACACGTGGAACGATACCGCCAAGCAGTTCGATCCCTGTGTCTTCACGGCTAGCGGTTATCGACCATCTCTTGCGAGCGAGAGGCTTTTCTCGCCAAGCAGCAACAGAGATGGCAGGGTACTTCAGACAGTCCTCTGCAGCATTGTACCAGGGGAAGTGGTCCGTCTTCTGTGGTTGGTGTCGTGGATGGGGTCTCTCTCCACTCAGAGCCACTCCTCAGCAGGTAGCGGATTTCCTCGTCTTCCTTCGCCGAGAGAAGCTCCTGGCCCTAGTACTTAAACTGCGTGGAGTTGATCTTTCCACTTCCACGAAGTCAGAGGTATTGGTCCAACCCTTGCATTCTGCAAGAACTTCTACGTGGCACAGGTGCTGAAGAGACGGGTTTGGGCCAACCAGACCACCTTCACCTCCTAATGCTTCGAGAGATCTTGCCCGCCCAGGAAACTCAGGATTCCGGGGTGGGATGTGACCCTCGTACTTAGGAGTTTGACTCTCAGACCCTTCGAGCCACTCCGAGAGTCGTCAGACAGTGATCTGACCCTCAAGACAGTCTTCTTGCTGGCCCTGGCATTGGCAAAGAGAGTGGGAGAACTTCATGGTCTTTTCTTCGATGTTAAGCACTCGAGGGGATGGGGATCGGTGACGCTCGTTTTCATCCCAGACTTCATAGTGAAGACTCGGAACCCTTCAGTCCCTGAAGCCAGGTTCGAGTCCTTCACGATCCCCTCCTTGAAGGACTTCACCAACAACGATGCGGATGACAGTCTGCTTTGTCCTGTGAGGGTGCTATGGCGCTATCTGAAGAGAACTCGTCACCTCAGGCCTGAGTGTCGACGCCTCTTTGTTTGAAATTACAATTTTGAAGTAAATTGTATTTTTCCTAACTATACAAACCTGAGGTCCTTTACACATAGTCCCACCTCATGCCACCCCTCACTTTGTTCCTGGGCCTAAAGCAAAGTGAATGTTTTACCCTCCAGTCGGGTGGGACTCCCGACCATCGGACAAGCCGTTACTATCGAGCTACCTTGTTAGAAAGCTTACGGCCGGTCCAGCTGCACTGTAAGTATTTCCCTATGTATAGGACCTCAGGTTTGTATAGTTAGGAAAAATACAATTTACTTCAAAATTGTAATTTCAAAATTGAGCCATCCTCTACTTTTTTAAGTTTCTTCAAATAATAAAAGGCGCATAATAAAGTTCTGTTTGTACCGTATCATTTTCAATAGAGAATTTTTTTTTCAAAGTCCAAAACAGAATGTCTAAAAATTGTAGCTTCCCAACAAGTTTCTTCGAATCTGGAGATTCTCTTTGATACGATGGCCCAGACAGATGTGAGGGGCAGCGGGGTAACTCTGATGGAATGGCACCTTCACGAAGTTTAAGCATTTTCAGTTTTATAGTAGAAGTTGTGCCATTATTTTTGTCATAACAGGATTTTTTCCCATCTAATATATATCTGGCAAGAAATATAAACTGCCAAACTGAAAACAGATTTGCTGTGTATCAAAACAATTGCCAATTAATGGATATTTGTATCCAAATATCACATATAAATACATAGTAAATAATGCAAATGTAGTTGTATTATATGTTCATGATCCTCCTAAGCTCCGTATATTGTTTATATGAGCAAGAACTAACAATTTTTTCACAAACAATATTTCAATTTCAATAGTACTGAGGTGAATGTAAATGTATTTATATACATACTCACTTTGCTATATTTGGTCGGGGTGTAGCTTTCTCGTTTTATGGCTCTTGGCCATTTTGCTGCGAGTTCTTCATTCTTGGGGAAAGAAAACACGTTGACTTTGGGCCCTGTAACATAATTCCCCTTGGAATTTGGGACAACACAATGATAGGGTATCATTGCAAAAACACTTGCAAACTTAGTTTAGCATCAATATCCCTTTTGTTCCACAAGTAATGCAAAAAAGTTAGTAATTCACTCGAAAAAATCAGTGGTGTGACCCCTTCTAAATTTAGATGAATACTAAAGCAGGTAGGTGACCATAGGTCAGTAAGACTACCTTTCCTTGGAAAATCCCTGATGACATTTAATCTGCCAGGCCTTCTTCTCTTGGTGGCCATGCTTAACTGCCATCCTGAAGAAGCTGATGAAGAAGTGTAAGGTGTTGTCATCTTCATCTGTTGCCTCCTCCCCTTCGACTTCCAAAGTTCCCCTGCTGAGGAAGGAGAAGGTCGTCTTTACTCTCCAAAGAAGTCTTGACACATGACTTCTAAGGGTCTGTCTCGTCACACTGAGAAGACAGGTGGGTCTCACCGGCTCTCCTGTTCCTTCGGCAACAGGAAGTCACACCGTCCTGCCCCCAGGGGCTAGCATGTTGGGAGCTGTAGGAGTGTAAACTTAAGTTTGCACTTCTGCTGCTAGTCTTAGAGGTTCTGCCTCCAAGACTAGTTCCATGTCTGGCACTTGTTTACAAGCTTCCCTGAGTGCACGCAAATCTACGGATTCGCGTGCAGTCAAGAGTTGATAACGCTGAGTCTGCTCACCATCACGGAAGAATGAATGAGTCCCTCAGGTGATTCTTGCCTGACTGGTGACCACTCTTGTGGTGATTGCTCGGTGCCCAGGATTGACGTGACAGTTCTGCGGGACCATGCACACGGTGAGACTGGTAGGAGGTACCTCATTTAGTCCTCTCGGGAGGTTTCAGCTTCAACATGGACTGGGATGCATCGTAAGGACAGTACCAGCTCTCGCCAGTCAGGTGCACATTTGTCTCCACCCAGGCCACGTTCACGTGACTGACTTGTCTCTGTGGTGGCGGCCGTTTCTCCTGCCTTGCAAGAGCACTGTACAGGAAGAGGGTCTTGGAAGAAACACTTCCTAGAAGGATTTGAGGGTCCTTCACTTCAGGATGTTGACACCCCCAAAATCCTGAGGACGTTCGCAGAGGTCATCACGCTGAGTGATCCGCATAATGGCCTAGGAGAAGGGACCGTGGCTGCATCTTCTGAACGCTCCTTGCAATTAGATATGTTCTGGAGTCCTAAGAAGGAACCAAGGGCCTCTATGGGGTTGCTGCAGTCCTCCTTGTCTGAGGGTGTCCTTGACCAAGTGAATAATCTCATCTCAGGATGAAAATTCACTCTAGGCTAACTGATCAGCCAAATTTCTTCCCCCTCCTCTTGTGGTAGTGTTTAACACTCGCCCCAGGTTTATACCGACACCTTTTTTTTATAGGTGACCGAGTCAGAGAGTTCTGACATGTCCAATTTAGCAGTTCTCTGGTATTGTAGCAATATTTTACTAGAAATAACGCTAAACGGACTTATTTCACGGAGCGACACGGCCGAGCCCAGAAATAGATTTTTCCTAAGTCAAAATCCCTTTTATACGCCCTTGGATGGTCCTCTGCTGACAAGGCAGTTTGAGCCAGAGCTAGTTCGTTTAACTCCTGGCTTGTCGCTGCAGCATCTTCTTGCAGAAAAAGTTTGGTTTACACAACAAAAGGCAGCAAACCTGGAGGCTACTGCTATGGCAGCCTTCCAGGCAGTCTCCTGGTTGGAAATGTGGTCCCTCACAGTATCCAAGGTGGGTGCTTCCTCGAAGTATTTTCCCGGGGAGATTCGACTTTCAGGAGATTGTGTCAATTTGGAGGTAGGGCCATTACCTACCTAGCCCACCAGACTGCTAACCTGTGGGCAAACCTGGTACTGAGGAGGAGGGATGCTGTCCTAGAGTCGCCAGGTCCATTGGTCCTGATTAGTATTGGTCTTGAGGGACGGACAGCTGCTGGGTTCTACCCGCTCTCTTTCCTAGATGATGCTGTGGTAGACAAGCAGAGAACTGAAGACACTGATCGTCTTGTCCACAAAGCAGTTGCAAAGACTAAAGGGTCTTCTAGAGCAACTGCAGCTAGGCCTGCGAGCCAAGCTAGCTCTTCCTCCGCTCCAAGAAGCCCCTTCCTTCAAAGGGGCCTCAAGGAAATACCCAGCCTTCTTCTTTCTCCTCAAAGGGAGTGCGACCATGCCCTTTCCGGCCCCCTTCCCCTAGGGGAAACACTAGGGGTGGCATTCCCCTCCAGCTGCTGCCACTGGTGGGGGGGTTGCCTATCGAGCCATTGGGCAACATGGCAGCGATACAGAGCCAAGACCTGGGTAGTGGATATTTTTCAGGAGGGATATCGCTCTCCTTCAAGTTGAGGCCACCTCTCACCAACTCTCCAGTCCATCTTCAGACGTACATTCCTGGTTTTGCCAAGGATCTAGCACTGAAAGAAGTGCAAACCATGTCAAGAAAGGGAGCTGTGGAAGTTGTAAGATTCCCTTCGCCGGGGTTCTACAGATGAGACTTCTTCGTGGAGAAGGCCTTGGTGGGGGCTGGAGACCAGTGATAGATCTCTCTCCTTTGAATCAATTCGTTCGCAGGACTCTGTTCATGATGGAAACAGCACATTCAGTGCTCTTTTCGATCAGGGAGAACAACTTCATGCTTTCAGTGGATCTAAAGGATGCACATTTTCTTTAAGATACCCATCCATCGGACCTTTAGAAAGTACTTTTGCCTTATCCACGAGGGGATGGTGTTCCAATTCAGGGCACTTTGTTTGGACTCACGACCGCCCCTCTGGTTTTCACGAGTGTTCACCTTGGTTTCAGCTTGAGCCCATTTGGCAGTGATACGTCCTCTCAGGTATCTCAACAATTGGCTAGTCGTGAGCTTGCTCACAGTTGCTACAGGTCAGGGATTGTCTTCCCAAATTTTGTCGCAATCTTGGGCTGCTGCAGAGTCTTAGCAGCAGAGAATGTTCCAACGTCCGTGGAACAACCTCGAAGTCTACACCTTTCCCCCATTCTGCTGCCCATAGAGAGTTATGTAAGCATTACTTAAGGTTCTTTGCAGTGTGCCTTTGGCCCCTAGCTAAACCCATTTTGTTCATTTTACTGTACCTCCTTTGATATTCTCTTCACCTTACGTACTTTCCATCGTCTTCTAACCATTGATTCATAGCGCAACTGCAAGGGTTTTCCTCATGTTACACCTTTCAAACCTTTTACTGTCCATTTCTGTTTCAGTGCTGAATGACCTCGTAGGTCCAAGTGATTGGTATTTGGCCTAAATTCTATATTCAATTCAATCCCCCATTCTGCCTGATTCATAAGGTGATCAGCAGGGTGCTGTCCACCCAGAATCTTCGGATGATTCTGGTGGCACCCAAATTGCCTCAGGGTTTTGGTATCCCAATCTGCCGGCTCTTCTCTCTGAGGTACTGAGAGATTCCCCCATGGCACAACCTTCCATGCCTACCAAACATAGAATGGTACCACTTGGCTACTAGTACAGTCCCTGTGTCTTCACAGCTGGAGGTTATCCACCATCTCTTGTGAGTGAGAGGCTTTTCTTGCCGAGCAGCAACAGAGATGGCAGGATACCTCAGACAGTCCTATGCAGCAGTATACCAGGGAAAGTGAGCTGTTTTCTGTGGTTGGTGTTGTAGACTGGGGTCTCTCACCACTCAGAGCCACTCTTCAGCAGATCATGGACTTCCTAGTCTTTCTTCGTCGAGAGAAGGGCCTTTCTATGTCTGCCGTTAAAGGGCTATAGGTTTGCCTTGGTCCTGAAACTGTGAGGCTTAAATATTTCCACCTCCATGGAGATCTCTCCTCATGAAAAGCTTTGAGAGGTCTTGCCCACCCAGAGTACTCAGGCCCGCCAGAGTGGGCTGTGACTCTTGAACTGTACGAACCCTTACAAGAGTTGTCAGACAGGGATCTGACCCTCAAGACTGTCTTTCTACTGGCCCTGGCATCAGCGAAGACTAGGAGAACTTCATGCTCTCTCTTATGACATGGGGATCAGTTATCCTCGATTTCGTCCCAGATTTCATAACGAAGACTCAGAATCCATCGGTCCCTGACACTAGGTTAGAGTCCTTTATGATCCCCTTCCTAGAGGACTATTGTGGTAATGATCCTGACGAGATGCTACTTTGTCCTGTTAGTGCGCTACGGCACTATCTGAAGAGAACTCGACATCTGCCTGAGTGTCGACGCCTTTGTTAGCCCTGGGTTGACTTAGAAAGAAGCGTCCAAGAACACTATTTCTTTCTGGCTTCGTGAGGCGATCAGGAAAGCATACTCCTCCGAAGGGAGGGACAACACCTGTAACTTTTGTCCGAGAACTCATGAAGTCAGGGGTATTTGTCCTACCCTTGTGTTCCGCAAGAACCTGTCGATTTCACAGGTACTGAAAGCAGGGGTTTGGACTAACCAGACCACCATCACATTATTCTACTTTTAGGATATAGCCCACAGGTCCTCGGACACTTTTTCCTTGGGAACCATGGTGGCTGCTCGACCCAGCTCCTTTAACAGGACAAGGTTGCATCTCACCTTTGTGAGCCGTGCTAATGGGAGAGTGACTGGCCTCCTCCTTTCTCACTTTTCATTCTTCTCTCTTCCTGCAGGCAGAGTCACGGTCATCACATACTGGAAAAGGTGGCTGATGCGGGTAAGCTATATATACAGAGTTCCATCCTATATTCTTTCATTAGAATATAGAACATGTATTTGTCCCTTTTCCTAGAAAAGGGGGAAAGGGAGCCCTGGCATAAGACAAACCCAATGCTTACATATTTGCCTTACTATCACCGACTACAAAGGTTCCTGATTGCTTTTAATAAGAGGCTACACTCGCCTCCCTCTTATGAAATTGTCCAGAGGTCTGGTCATTGGTCATGCAGTTCCCATAATACATCCAATTGGCCAGAGGACAGGTCCCCCTACTTGCTCTTAGGCTGGGTGAACACCAGTCTTCATAGAGTGCTTCAGCTTGCATACAAGGTCATACTATGCAAAAGGATGTATGTACTTTCATTTTCCAATGGCCTAAGGATTGAAGGTGAAATGTGAATCATGCGCCCTCCCTCCTTGCTATTATACTCAATTAATATTCCCTTCCTCATTAAATTACCTGATAACACTGATCCAGCTTTATTTTGATGCTAATCATTAATTCAGATTTTTTGTCTACATTTCTTGCTGTTCAATCCTCCTTATTCCACATACTACACTATATCACGTTTTTAACTTCTCTAAGCCAGTAAGGGCTCAGTAATTCCTTCATACACTCCCACTTTTACTTTCTTACACACTTCCCATCATATTCCTGTACAGAAACCCTGTGATCTAAATTCATTCATCTGATTTGTGATTTAGTACTTTCATTCTTCTGTCATCCAGTATATTTTCTCCAAACTAGTTCAAATAAATTAATCCCCTTCCATTCTTCCACCCCATGTGTACTGATATTCATTCTCCATCTTTATTATTATTTTTACGCATCTCCTTTCTCTAGTTAACATTTACTTCAAAAGCTTTCACTTTTCTCAGCAGCAGCTTTATTTTATTACAAAATAAAGCAATTTTTCCTTTATTGCACACTAAAATAACTTAATCCTTAATGGAATCTATTTGGAACAGGCTGGCAAAATTGACTTAGAGACACGAGAAGCTAAAGATTGGTTTGAAGAGGGACTCTATACTGGAATCTGTTATTTTGTGCCACGACCTGGAGCAACAGTAAGTGACTATGGCAAGAGTGGGTTATTACTTATTGGTAGATATTGCAACTTCATGATATACACAAATAAAACTATAATGTAGAAGTTAGTGGAAAGAAAAGGGAAACATGATAAATAACCCTGGGTGTAACTGTATATTTCTTCAGTTAGGAATTTATTTTCACATTTCTAGTAGTTCATAGTTATAAAATGCTTTGTTTTCCTTCAGGCTGAAGATGATGGTGTAGTCTTGTGTACACAGCTGCATGGAGGCAGTGATAAGAAGAAAGTGTCACTGGTCATTCTGAATGCATCTGATATGACAGAAATAGCCAGGGCTGTATTCAACACTGCTTCAGATATTCCTCGGTCTCTTCATGGAATTTATATTCCTGCTTGAAAGTAATTGCTTCAAACCTAAAAGCAAAATCTTTATTTAGGTAAAAGACATTGAGAGAGAAACGGACTCATAATGGTAGAAAATCCAGTAATTGAATGTTAATTTGAAATCCTTTATCTATATGATAAAGTTATGCTTGATATTAAAAAAGGCAAGGTATTATAACCTTAGTGTTGGTTTTTTCTTTCGTATACCTAATTGTGGGCACTCTGTACACATGACACTTATGTACACTGTCCTTCACTTCATAAAGAAATATTTGTGAAACCAAAATTTATACATGCAAATCAGGACATCATTCGGAATTGATTAGATACATCGAGATAAAAGAATTTTCAGTTTTCTATAATTTGTATATCGAATTTCTTATTTTCCTTCCAGCCAAAAACTTATTACATATTATTGAACAAAGAAACAGTGTACTTAGTAGGTATCAGTAGATAGCACAATTATTCATGATGTATCCTTTTGGTTAGCCTTCATTATACATGCATAATTTCATAATAAAGGGAATAATAATTTTTGTATAGTATTATGAATAGGAACCACAATGCAGTCTTTCATTTTGTCTTTCCATTATATTTTTATGGGGATATTCTCAAAATGTGCACTTCAAATTTTTTCTCCAGAAGTGAATCTTTTGGGCAGGTAGGGGTTCTGGGACAGTTACTTCATTCACAACTTTATGGCATACTAACATCATAACAATTTTTATGTACATAATATTTTACAGGACTTGAGAGCCATTTTTAAAAATGTTTTGGTTCATTAGTAGTTTTTGAAAATAGTTTGGTTCATAAACAAACTCATTACTTTGTCTATTTGTGCACCTGCTTAATCCTCCAGACACTCCAATTATAGTAGAAAAGAAAACCTGTTTAATATTTTTTGTAGTCTGTGGAAAGTCTGTCGCTTATGTTGAATATTGTTTTGTCATTGTTAAATATTTTTTTGTTAAATTGTCATAGTCTCATGATTTCTTTGTGGTTAACATTTAGGAGTTACAACTGGTTTTGACATCCAGCAAAAAGTGTTAGCAGTTTCTTGCCATTTTCCATGATAACTGGTAAAAATTTATGGAATGGAATAGTATAGAGTTAGGCCAAAGGACAAGCACTAAGAACTATAAGGTCATTCAGTGCTGGAAAGGATAATGAAAGTAGGTTGGTCTGAATGTTGTAACAGGAGGAAAACTTTACAGTTGCACTATGAAATAATTGTCAGGAGAGGGTGGATAGCAAGATGGAAGAAAGATAATGTGAAAGGAGGTACAGTAAGAGGAATGAAAGGGGCTGAAAGGATGCTGCAAAGAACCTTTAGCTATACCTACAGTGCACCTGTGACATGCACCCCCCTCAAAGTGTGACCACCTTGACGTGGTGAGGGGGCTCTTGAACCCCTGGAATTTGTTCCTGGTTTTGAGTCCAAGTCTCGTATTAAAAATATTAGAAATTTTTTGAAGTAATGTAGTGGAGTTTTCCACTTTTGGAAAAAATTTTACTACTTAGGTGAGTCTGAGAAGGGATCGTGCTTGGAAGGGGTTTGCATTCAAAGCTAATTGTGGGAGCTGTGGTGGTTGCATCACCACCCGATATGGTTTGGACCTAAGAGAGAGTGATGGGATTTTCCTATTGCCATCTTAAAGGCAGAACCATCTCCAGGGATCAGCCCATCGGAATCAAGGGGGGGCCGGTGTTTGGGGATGGGACTCCTGGCTTCTGTCCGGAAGCCCACCAATACATTTGGAGTAGGGAGTCAGTCCCCATTAGTGAGACAGAACTCCCAGTAGGCAGATTGACTTATACCTGGGCCATTGCAAGCCTATTGATGCTATCCCAAAGGGGTAGAGTATGGGATGGACTATTGGGAGTCAACTCTCACTTGTGCCATTGGTGGAGAATGCAAATACCTGACTGATCCACGATACTTTCTTGATAAAACCAAACAGTTTTGGGTGTGTAGGTGAGCTGGTTTGTGAGGTGGTCTGGTGTGTGTGTGCTTAGTACCCTGGGATCGCTTTGTGGGCTTTGACAGTTTGTTGGGGTGGTGAGACTAGGCATGAGAAGCTGCCTGGGTTTCCCTTTCTGATGTGCTGTTGGGGTCTCAGTAGGGCTCTTAGGTGTTAGGTGCACACTTTTTGGACTTTGAATGTGAACTGGCAAAATTCTGTGGATTTGAACAATAGTTTTCCCTCCCCTGGATCCGATGACTTACCGGCACTGGCAACGACTTCTGGCATGAAGATGGATATGAGCTCGGCTATCGGACAGAACCAAACACTCGAGACACCAGGGTGTTAGTAAATCTGGTGGATTTGATCCTAATAGTAGAGTCTTTCATTGTACTAATATAAACTTGTCATTAGATTATGAGTGTTTGTACAGTGTAATGAAACAATTTGGTAAAATGGAAAGAATGAAATTACTTCTAGAAAAAGACAAGCAGTCATTTTTTGCTTGTTAAATTTTCCTCACCCTTGGAAGCTAGTGAGGTACAACAAAGACTCCATGGCCACATTCTCAATGATTCGGTTCTTAGTACGTAAGTGTTTTCAGTGAAAAATTTAAATAAGCCGTTTGATTTGATCCCTAAGAATGAAGAACATGGACCAGGCCCATGTACCAGAGCGTTTCCTACCCCTATAAGGCATGTTGCTAGCTACAAGGAGGGAGGAAAAAATTTTATAAAGGCTCCTGAATGTATTGAGAGCAAGGTAGGTTCCATTCCCATTGGAAATTTGAAACTTTATGGAAATGAAACCCAAGCAATTTTACTATCGAATTTTAAACCTCCTGAAAGTGGATATATCGAATGTATTGCATCGCATAGATTCTTTAACACACTGAAAGGGTTAGTATACTCAAAAGACCTGCATGTTTTTGAAGAGGAGGAGATTCTCCATCGATGCCCTCCTTGTGTATCTCGCGTAAAAAAACTAGGAGGGGATGCAGCTATCCTTTTAACCTTCTCCTCCAGTTACCTACCTGATACTATAATTATTGGTCATGAGAGGATGCAGGTTAAAAGATATAAAAGAAATCCTAAGCAGTGTCGCAAAAACTCATGTGAAAACAACAAAAATGTTGTGTGTGCTCTGCAGAGCATAATAATTTTGACGAGCGCGTAGCAGCCAAATACTGTTGTAGGGCTTGCCTCAGATACAGATTTGAAGATGTATTGGCAGTGGCTGATAATGAACAGCATTAGCGGAGCAAAGTGTGTGATAATGGGGGCAAACAAAAGTCCCAACTCTACCTATGCTTCAGTAATAAAACTTATGAAAAATTCCAGCAATGTAAGGCAACTAATAACTGCATCTGATAATAGGCATCACACACCTGCTACTCCACAGGCTATAAAAGGGATTTTGACGTAAGAAAAATCTATTTCTGGGCAAAGGACCTGTGTCGCCCAGTGAAATAGGTTCCTTTAGCACTATTTCTAAGGTAAAATATTGCTATAATACCAGAGAAAAGCTAAATTGGAAATGCCAGATTATTCTGGCTCGCTCACCTTTATTATAAGGTGTCGGTATGGTTTCTGGGGAGAGTGAAACCACTACCAAAAGTTGTACTTCCAGAAGCACAGAAAACTCAACTTCCAAAGTCCATACAAAGGTGACTAATATGATAGTTGCAGGCCCACCTCCAAAAAAAAGGGGGACAAAATCAATTAATTATTCAGGAAGCTGTTCCAATTAAATAAAGCTAATTTGGAGCCATCAATTGTCACAGCCACAAACAAAAATGAAAACAAAACTATAATTACAACCACCAAGAAGCACACAAGGAATACGTCCCAAAATAATGATGGCTTTAAAATAAGAACCTCAAATGTGTTCAGTGTTTTGGAAAAGTTCTCTCCACCTAGAAAGGGGGTTCCAAAAGCAGTTTCAGCCCAAAAAGATGTGATTTCTGATCAGTCTTGCTGCCCTAAAACAAATGAACCTTGTGATTCACAGAATCACAGTAGAAATTCTGATCAGAATCATAACCAGAAATATGGTCAGTCAAAAACACTTAAATTCCAATTCAAATGAAAAGGGATTAAAGAAACAGTCACTTATAAAGGAGAGCTTTCCTCTCCACACTAGGAACAGTACTTCCCCTCTAAGGAGTGGGAAGTAGCACTTTTTCCCACAACATTCATGTTCGATATCCTTTAGTGGAACGGTAAAGGTTTCAGAGCCCGTACAGAAGACCTATAAGTCTTAATTCATGAATCCAATCCAGGGATTATATGCCTGCAGGAGACAGTGTTAGGTAACTCTCCTTATAATCCTGGACAAAATAATTCAATACTATTTAACTCCTCTTCCCAAAGTGGTGGTCAGGCCCATGGATGTGCTGCAATTATTGTTAATAAATCTCTGCAGCACTCCATAATACAATTAAATACAACTCTACAGGCTGTTGCTATTTCAGTCATCTTGGAAAAGAGGATAACTGTCTGCTGCTTATACCTTCCACAGATCTTGTTTTTAACAGTGAAGATATTCAGTCCTTAAATAACCAACTTCCAGCTCCTTTACTTCTCTAAGGAGATTTCAATGCCCACTGCAAGATCAGTGGTCAGACCTCTGGACCAATTCATAAGAGGGAGGCAAGCATGCCTCTTATGAATAGCAAGCAAGAACTAGATCCTATGTAAGAAGCCAAATATAAAGTATTGGGTTTGTCTCTTACTGGTGTCCGCTTCCCCCTTGATAGGGAAGGGACGAATACACTTTTCTATCCCTAATAAAAGGGATAGAATGGAGTTCGGTTATGTAGCTTACCTGCACCATCGTCCCGTCCAGCGTTGTGATGACCGCTACCCTCTGCCCACAGGGAGAGGGAAGAAAAGAGGAGCCAGTCACACTCGCATTCACTCTCCATTCATGCAGTCTCACAAGGACGAGATGCTACCTTGTCTTGTAAAGGAGGTAGGCAAGTTACACAACTTGTTAAGCAGCCACCATGGGTCCCAAGGAAAAAGTGTCCAAGGACCTGTGGGCAATATCCCGAAGGTAGAAGGAGGTGAAGGTGGTCTGGTTGGAGAACACCCCTGCCTTCAGCACCTGTGCCATGGACAAGTTCTTGCCGAATGCAAGGGTTGGACCAATGCCTCTGACTTCGTGGGCTCAAGGACGAAAGGTACCAGTGTTGGCACTCCTGTCCGAGTCGTACGCTTTTCGGATTACCTCACGAAGCCAGGAAGAAACAGTGTTCTTGGACACTTCTTTCTTGGTCACCCCAGTGCTAACAAAGAGGCCTCGACACTCAAGCCTGAGGTGTTAAGTGTTCTTCAAATAGTGCTGTAGCACCCTCACAGGGCAAAGCAGCATCTCATCCGCATCATTATCAGTGAAGTCTTCCAGGGAGGGGATCTTGAAGGACTCGAATCTGGCGTCAGGGACCGAAGGGTTCCGAGTCTTCAAGACAAAATCCGGGACGAAATTGAGCGTAACGGATCCCCAGCCCCTCAAGTGTTTAACATCGAAAGAAAGACCGTGAAGTTCTCCTACTCTCTTTGCTGATGCCAGGGCTAGCAGAAAGACTGTCTGAAGGTCAGATCCCTGTCTGACGATTCTTGGAGAGGCTCGTAGGGTCTACGAGTCAAGCTCCTTAAGACAAGTCATATCCCACCCCGGGGGCTTGAGTTCCCTGGCTGGGCAAGACCTCTTGAAGCTCCTCATTAGGAGATATTTTTCCATGGAGGAGGAAATTTTGACTCCTTGCAGCTTAAGGACTAGGACCAGGGTGGCTCTGTACCCTTTCACTGCAGAGACAGGGAGGAGCTTCTCTCAGTGAAGAAAGATGAGCAAATCCGCTACCTGCTGAAGAGTGGGTCTGAGCAGAGAGAGACCCCGTCTACGACACCAACCACAGAAGACAGACCACTTTCCCTGGTATACTGCTGCAGAGGACTGTCTGAGGTAACCAGCCATCTCTGTTGCTGCTCGGCAAGAAAAGCCTCTCGCTCGCAAGAGATGGTGGATAACTGCCAGCCGTGAAAACACAGGGAATGAACTGCCTGGTGGTACCGTTCTATGTGCGGTTGACATAGCAGGTTGTGTCATGGGGGAATCTCTCGTGGTGCCCCCGAGAGAAGAGCCAGCAGGTCCGGATACCAAATGGCTTGAGGCCATTTGGGTGCCACCAGAATCATCCGAAGATTGCTGGTGCTGATCACGTTGCGAATCAGACAGAACGGGGAAAAGGCGTAGAATACGAGGTTGTCCCACGGGTGTTGGAACGCGTCCTTTGCAGGTGCCCATGAGTCCAGCACAACTGAGAAGAAAACCTGAAGTTTTATGTTGTACCAGGTAGTAAACAAATCCACTACTGGACACCCCCACAGGTCGAAGAGCCTTTCCGTCACTCACTTCTGGGTGAGGAGACCATTCGGTCCCAATCACTTGATTCTGATTCTGGTTCCTCTTAATTTGAGACTGCCTGGACAGAGTTACGCATTTCCAACCTATGGTTGAAACTGCGTGGCTGACAAGAGGGCTTTCAAACTGGGAGAATTATCTAGTCTGAATCTAAATGTCTCAATTTTTCTCTTACTTGATCATCTTCCAATCTCTTACTTTCTATCACTCAGTTGCTCCCCCTAGCTGTCCTCCTCCTCTTCACTAAAACCCTCATGCAGGTTAAGTAGGAGCTGGGTCTCTGAACTTAGGCTTTAACTTGATCCAAATGGCAGGGACTATACATGAGGATATTCATGTAATTCTACATCAATATTTATTGGGGTGGGACTATCTGTGGGGACTTACCTACGGAATCCGGGGAGGTATAGTCTCCACGGTAGGACTCTCGGCAATTTATCCGGATTGCCCTCTAAAATGACAATTTGTCCAAAATTGCATTTTTCCTAACTATACAAACCTGAGGTCCTTTTACAATAGGAAGGTAACTAGTGGCAGCTGGATGGTCGTAAGCTTCGAACAAGGGAGTTCGGTAGTTAACTGCTTGCCCGACAGTGCGTGCGCCGCGCGACTGGGAGGTGAAGAATCATTTTTTTTTTAGGCCCAGGCAAAAAACGCAGAGTGAGGGGTGGCATGAGGTGGGACTATATGTAAAAGGACCTCAGGTTTGTATAGTTACGAAAAATGCAATTTTGGACAAATTGTCATTTGTTCCTTCCGGTACGATATAGAAACCTTTCAGTCCTTTTACAATAGGAAGACTCGCTTCTTGGGGGGAGGAATCTGAGTCTTTTGAGAACAGACTGGTGTTCGCCCAACCTTAGATTGCCTCCCTGGTCGTAAGAGAGCGCCAAGCGTCTCTCTTAAAACTAGCAAGCAAGAACTTGTTCCTGTTGCAAGAGGCAACATAAAGTTATGGGTTTGTCTCTTGTTGGCTTCCACTTCCCCCCCCTTGTTGGGGGAAGTGGTGGATATTCACTCCTATCCCTAATGAAAGGGATAGGATGGGGCTCGGTCGAGTAGCTTACCTGCATCTCATCCTTCCAGCAGGGTGACGACAGTATCCCTCTGCCCATGGGTAGAGGGGAGAAAAAGATGGGGAAGAGGAGCCAGTCACACACTCTTCACTCATCCATTCTAGTCACACCAGGAAATGATGCTGTTCTGCCTGCTAGGGCCTGGGTTAGTTACACAACGTGTTGAGCAGCCACCACGGGTCCCAAGGAAAAAGTATCCAAGGACCTGTGGGCAATATCCCGAACGTAGGAGGTGGTCTGGTTGGCACAGACCCCTGCCTTCAGTACCTACGCCACGGAGAAGTTCTTGCGGAACGCAAAGGAAGGACCAATATCTCCGACTTCGTGGGCTCTCGGACGAAGGGTACGGATTTTGTCGCTACCATCAGCTTCGTACGCCCTCCTGATCACATCACGCAGCCAGCAAGAAAGTGTTCCTGTAACTTCTTGGTCATCCCGGTGCTAACGAAGATGTCAACACTCAGACCTGAGGTGTCAAATTTCTTCAGTTAGCGCCGTCGCGCCCTCACAGGACAAAGCAGCATCTCCTTTGCATTGAATGTGGTGAAGTCCATTAGGGAGGGGATTGTGAAGAACTCGAACCGATCGGCAGGGACCGAAGGATTCTGAGTCTTTGCTACGAAGTTCGGTATGGAAATAGAGCGTCACAGATCCCAATCCCCTGGATGCTTGACTTCGCAGGAAAAGCCATGCAGTTCCCTCTTCAGTGATGTCCAGTACCCATACTGGTGTATCCATCTGCAGCGAAGTGTCTCGCATTCTCGTATCCCATTGCAGCGAAGTCTCTTGACGGTCTCATATCCCCCTGCAGTGAAGTCTCTCTATCTTCGTAGTGGATAGGACACCGACACCCCATGGTGGGTGTCGATGGTATGGGTACTGGGACAAGCTAGTAGGACGAAGTAATGATTGATCTGGAACAACCGAACTAAGTCCACAGCGTAGCTCATAACTGACTCGGGCGCTCTGACAGCTGTCGACTCACTGCGTTCGCTAGTGTGAGGCAAGTTGTCCAAGCATCCGAGCAAGTCACGTGACCTTCGCCTTTAAAGGGTTATGCCGAGACCATACAAATCATCTATTTGTTTGCCACCAATGCCAGACGGCGAGGTGATGATTCTCTTAAGGCGTGTGCCCAACAGACGAAAGTCAATTGCCTTCTAGAGACCGAGGTCCCTGATGGCAAGACAGAATTCTCATAGTAGTTGAATCTCAGCCAAGGAGAAACAACACTATGTGCCGTTGAAGATGAAGGTGGAAGGTGAATGCCACCTACGTCTTCACAGCCGAATCGAGAGAAGAATTCTCAAGATTCTGAACCTGTGCTTAAAAGGACTAAAAATTGCTTAAACCGCCTATTTCATTGCTGTTCGGTGAGGAGTCGTAGTTGCTATGAAAGCGGGGCGCTTTTCAGTAATGAAAACACAGGGAAGTACTGCCTGAAGAACTGCTTCTCATGGGCTGATCATCATCATCTTCAGGTTATCCAGGGAGGACAATACTTGGAAGTAGAGCTGGCAGGGCGGGGAGCAGGCGATATCTTCCGTTATACATCTGTAATTCGGGGTGAACAATGAACAATTGCACACCTACGAATAAGAGATATTTTTAGAAGGCAAACTCAGATGTCTGAAGAAATCATTCTGCATTATTGCAGGGGTGCAATGCAGCAGGAGACTAGGTTACAGACTTCTGTTACCGTGCGGTAAACAGAAAGATGATAGAGTCCAAGAGATATCTCTGTTTGAAAATTCTCCCAATGCTCCAAGGCAATGCAGTAGAGATAGTTATTCATGTATGCGAGAATCCCCGTCAATCAGAGACCTAAGTCTGTGATTGTCGGGCAGAGATACGGTTCAGTAGTCAATCATTGTAGGGGAGAGACATAAACCGACCGTGCATCTTGGAGAGCCAGCTGGTACTGGGCTGCATCGGCAGTCCAATACACAGTTAGCTCTCACTCACTCGTCATCCTGAGTTGCCAGGTAATCCATTCCAAGAAGGAATGCGTTCGGCTAGAACCATCAAGCGTAAAAAAATAAAATACGCTCGAGCAATTGTATTTAAACTAAACGGATTTCGTCAACCACCCGATATAGAATATGTGATTCTGGCACAAAGCCAAGCACTTAGGGTAATTCAGCGCTACCACCCGATATATGTACGCATAGTCAGATCTCACAAGATTCCTTGCTTTCACCTGCGATTTAACCGGATCCAGCTAGGCGCTAGAAATTATCCTATTGTTAAGACCGAAGGTTTGTTCATGTATGAACAAAGCTGCAATCATACAAACATAGTAAAGGATTTAAAGACTCATTTCAGTTACCAAAGCATGAAGCCCATTCATTGGCTGTTCATTTATAAAATATTTTAACACTATCGGAAAAATAAAAAGAATATAGGGCTAATAAAACTGGATTTTAATTTATATATAGTTTAATATAAAAATTCTTTAATTATTTAACTTGGATAAAACTGTACCCACAGCGTTACAACTCCTCTTGGAAATCTTCTCAAAGCTTAGCTTTTGCCATTTTTCCAAATTCCTGGGCTCCTTGATCATTTGCTTCCTTGTAGCCGGGCATATTTGCTTTACATCTTGCTAGCCAAGCCACAACATTGGAATGCTTGCTTAGGTCAATGCCAGAAGCTTCAAAGGTGGAAACTGAAGCCACTAATGTATGATCTGCCACAGTTATATTGTTGCCTACAGCATAATCATGACCATCTAGAAAACCATTGAGCCATCCCAAAGCTTCTTGGAGTTTCTCAAGCTTTTCTGGATCTGGTTTGTCTGCTCCTCTGAATATGACAGGATACTGTGAAAATGAAAAATACAAATTGATTAAAAATGTTGAACTAACAAAACTGAAGTCTTTACATATGGGGAAATTCTCAAAGGACAGCTGGATCCAGTTTAAAAATGGAACAAGGCTGGTGACATTAGTATCGGCCAATAGGGAGAGCAAGTAGGCAGAGCCTGACTTTCTCCCCTACATATATATGCCACGACTCACTAATTATCTTCCAGACCAGGTAACTGTATGATGGTTGATTTGAGATGGACCATTTACTTCTATTTCTAGGATTTTTATTGTGTAGGAACAATCTTAGCATAAAATAAAATGGGTGATCACTTACCTGTATCCAGCCAGTTGCAGCAAATAATGGCTCAAATCTCTCTCCTGCCTGCCAGAAGAAGAGGAGAGGAGAAAGGAGGGCAGCCAGTCACCTCATTCACTCTTACTTTCACAAAAAATATATTTGGCAAAATACAGTCTGTTCTGCCAGGCACTGGTTGAGTTACAAGACTTGTTGACCTGCCCACAACTATCTTATGCAAATTACAGCCTGTTCTGCTATGCACTTGAGTAGCCACCACTGTATCCAAGTGTCCAAGGAACTATGGGCAATGTCCCATAGGTAGGTTCATTTCCCCTGGTACACTGCTGTAGAAGATTTCCTGATAGCCAGACATCTCCAGTGCTGCTCTGTGAGAAAAGACACTCGCTCAAAGGAGATACTGTCTATACTGTCAAGTCTCCAACCAGAGAGAGATATGGACCCTACAGATTGGTGGAACCTCTCCATGTGCAACTGGCAAAGGAGGTTGTGCTGGGGGGGGAATTGCTCTAGGTGCCTCAGTCAGCAGGTCAGAATACTGCTCAGTGTGACCACAAGGGAGCACCAGGGGTCATTCTGAGGTTCTGAGATCATACCCTGTTGATTACTCGATGAATCAGGCAAAAGAGAGTCAAGATGTAAACATCTGGATTGTTTCAATGAAGTTGCAGTCTTCTGTTGTGGCCCAAGGATCCAAAATGACCGAACAGAGCACTTCCAGTTTCTCGTATCAGGTCCGAGACCTATCATTGGCCTTCCTACGGATGGAACAACCTTTCCACTACCTCAAAGTATAGTGACCATTCTGTCCCCAACAACTGACCCTGATGACGACTTGTCTGCCACCGAGTGAGTCACCAGCCACTGATACAGTTGTACAGTCAGTTTGCTGACATATGCCATCACTGCGGTATGGTCGGACACTAGGACCTTGGAGTGCCCCATCACCCTTTCATGGAGTGCCTCCATCACCCTCTCCTGAAACTCCTGAAGGGCTAAGAAAGCTAGCTGCCTTTAGTTACTGGATATTGAGGTGAAACTGCTTGTCTTGGTGATTCCACATCCCTAAAGTCAGATCTTCAGTGTGCACTCCACTCGTTCAAAGTGTCTAAGAACAAGAATCTATGGAGGGGGAGCATGAAGGGACACACATATGGTCAGGTTCCTGTTATCCAGCCACCATGCCAAGTGCTGCCTCACTTCCTTTGTGAGAGGAACTCGGAAGAAGGGAGAATCCCTTGATGGGTACCAACACTTTCAATCTCCATTGAAGGGATGAAAGGTGGAGATATTCATGAGGAACAATCTTCTCCAGGGACAACAGGGGACCTCAAACTATCTACCACTAATGTGCCGATTGTTTTTTGTCTGGAAAGGAAGGACTGTACCATAGTCTTGAACTTGTCTATGTGTAGCTCTAACGAAAGCACTCTTGCTGCTGCTGTATCTATTAGCATGCCCAGGTAGAGTTTTTTGGCTGTGTAATTTTTTAGTTCTCCAAATTTATCAACATACCTAAACTATGACAAGATAGGAGTAGACAAGTCTTTGTCTTGGATCAACTTACCAAAGACCTTGCCAGGACCAGTCAATTGTCAAGAAATATCAAAATCTGCATCCCGTATGAATGAGCCCAGATCAAAACCAGGATGAAAACACTCATGAACACCTGTGGGGCAGTAGAGAAGCTGAAGGAATGCACCTCAAATTGGTACACACTTTCAGAATAAAGCAAGAAACTTACAAGATGACTGATGAATTGGAATCTGAAAATACCCATCCTTCAGGTCTGTCGTTAGCATAAATTCAGACTACCTGATGGCTGCTAGAACTGTGCAGGACAATTCCATTGTCTTCTCCTGATCAAAAGGTTCAGGGAAGACAAGTCTATGACCAGTCTCCAAACCCACGATGCCTTTGCCACTAGAAAGATCTGGCTGTAGGACCCTGGGGATTGATTCTTCACAAACTTACTTTTTTTTCTTTTTCCCTCCATCTCAAGAGAGCCAGATCCTTCAGCAATCCCTCTATGGAAGTTCTTTAATGGAATGGACAGTGAGAGAGGAGGAAACTCAAAGGGGAGTAGATATTCACCTGCAGAACATCTACTACCCAGGTTTCTGCTCTGTGCTGCTGCAGTTATGCAATCGCTCGCCCTGCAACAGCCCAACCAATGGCAATGAGTGGGGAGGGGAACTCCCTTGCAGTTTCCTTCTCTAGCCCCACCTCTGCCCCCCCTCATTTTGGGACCACCTTGACGTGGTGAGGGGCTCTCGAACCTCAGGAATCTCTTCCCAGGTTCGAACCCAAGAGTCCCATATGACATTATATATTTTCGAGTAAACTTATGTGGACTTTTCCATTTTTGCCAAAATTTTAAAAGCAAATAAATGAGAAAACATATCATGGTTAACGTGGAGTTAAATCCGAAGCTAAATAGTGAGAACTGTGTAGATCCATTATCTACCCGACAATGTTCGGACCTGTTTTTCAGGCGGAACTATTCTGTGGAGCTGGACCACGGATTCCAGGGGGGGGCCTGGTTCTAGGAATAGAACTCTCGGCATTCTATCCAGTTTGCCCATAATGTGATTAGGATGGGGTATAATTGTATTAACATAATACTCTTAGTCCTAGCAAGCGGGTTCTGCTTACACTTGGGCCATACTAATCATGTTATGCCATCCCCTTTTGGGGTAGGGTAGGGATGCGGACATTTGGGAGTCCTTTCTCACTTGTGCCTTTGGCAGAAGATTTAACTTCGCGAAGGGCCAATGATATCTTTTCAAGAATTTTTTTTTTTTTTTTTTTTTTTTTTTTTTTTTGTAAAAAACTCAAAATTTATGAACTGTGAAATAAATGATTGAGTACCCCTGGGCCCCATGATGGAAAAAACTACGGCACAGTTGATGACCATTGGCACGTCACTCCCGAATTTCCTAGGTACTGCCACAAGTAGTGAAAGTACTATAAAAGATACAAAGGAACACCTGTTCCAAGTAAAGCAGCAGAACCAGAAAACCAAATAGAGTGCATAAATAAAAAAGAAACAAACAAAAATAAATTGGTAAACTCCAATATCGTAACAATGGAACCATATATGATGAACAATAATTCTGAATTAGAGACAAATAATCCTCCCAGCAATACAGAAAAATATAAAAATCATAATAGACAAGCAACATACATAAAACAAGGACCAAAAAGAAACAAAAATTACCGACTTAATCCCACATTGGTACATTTTGATGACCTCTTTGGACCATATAATTGGTCAAGATTTCTAGTCTCAAAGCTGACAACAAAATCTCAGCAGCGATGCTAGAAAACAAATTACTTAACATATATCCAACACAAGACATGGATGCAGACACATCAAGGACAATGAATGGCTTATCCAAGTAACCAATAAAAAGCAGTCCACTGCCTTTTTTAAGTATAAACAGAAATAAATAATATAAAGGTAATAATTACAAGCCACGAAACATTGAATTATGTACAGGGTACAGTCATCCTACCCAATAGCGAGCAGGAGCTTCCTTCAAAACAACTATTGCTAGACTCCCTAAAATTGAGATATAACAATATCCACGATTTAGAAATATACTCTATTTCAAGTAGGAAAGATAAAAGTAAAAATATCAACATTGCCAAAATAAAATTTACAGGCCAAGACTTACCATTTAAAATAAAAATTCTAGGACAAAATAGAGAAGTTCGTCCTTTTGTTCCTAAACCATTACAATGTACACAGTGCTCAAGGTATGGACACACATACAAAAGATGCCGTAATAAAGCTATATGTGCAGTCTGTGCATCAGATGACCATACCACTAATTGGAACTGTAATCAATCAAAATGTATTAATTGTGGACTAGCCCATCACGCAAAATCTAAGGAGTGTTCATTTTACCAATATAACACAGAACTTCAGTTGTTAATAAATAGGACAGGAATGTCAGTCATGGAAGCCAGACTTGAGCTAAAAGTAAGAGGCGTTAACAATCCATCCAAAACCCCCACCTTTTCAAATGTGACTAAAAATCAAGACATCAAACAGCACAATGACAAACAAGATAGTATAAACAGGGAAACTGGATTTCATACCAATAATACTGAAACACAAAATAAAGTGATATTACAACAAACTAATACCACCACTAACATAGATGATTCAGTTATCCATGGAAAGAACTTCCAATAGAAGAAGAAAATTAAATAATGATTGATAATCGAACTGGCAAAAAGAAAGAATTCTAGAAAGAACCCCACCTAAGGGAAAAAAAAAAAAGGTAAATATTGAAAATTACAATCAATCCAGAGAGACTCCAACTACACCAGGAGAACATTTTAAAAAGGATATTAAACTAACCTCATCACAAGTGGAAATACACAATTACCCTCAATCTCAATCAAACAGCCAACATCTGGACAGTAAAGATCACTCTTTACAAGTTCCATCAAATACTAATAAGAAAATCATACCATGAAACCAAACCAAAAATATAACTATCACCCCCCAACCATCCACAAGACCGAAATATCCCATTAACAACAACAAAACAAATAAACCCTCAAACCAACAGTCCTTATCACTACAGAAAAGGAACAATAGAATTACAAAACCAGAAATTTCTAAAGCTAGACCAAAAACTTCTGAACCAATAATTAACATTACCAAACATGCTTCATCTTGTGGTTGTAATGAATGCTTTGTAAGTACATATAACCAACTAACTACCAAGACAGAGGACACAGTACGAAATTGTATTGACAATTTTACCAAATTAAGGAGGTGCCCTTTAACACACCAACATGAGAACGAATTATGTTCTTGAATCCTTAAAATATACAAAAAGGAAATTATAAAATCAAAAATAGACTTATTAATATTCAACTATGAAAAACAAACAACTGCAGAATCTAATAACCAACATACAAATACAACGATTAAAAAACCACAAATAAATTCAAATGCATATAAACTACGAGATAAAGTAAAATCAGCAATCAATTTACAGAATTTAACACCAATTCCTCCCAATAATGGAATATAAAATCATTCAACTGAATATAAATGGTCTCTTAACCCGACTACGTCTGGGTGAATTACAAAGAATCATACGAGACCACAACCCAATGTGCATATGTCTACAACATATAGGAAGTAACCCTACAAATATCCAACACTATAAAATTGTGCCTGTTATTCACCAAACTGACGGTGGCGGAAAATTCAGGCACAGCCATATACGTTCATAATAGCATTACATATGAACCTGTTGACATACCATCTATGCCATATCAAATAACATCAATTAAACTGTATATGCCTGATAAAAGTAAAATTACTATTTGTAATTTATATAACCAACCAAATTTCAATGCAAATTTCAGTGATTTTTCTGAACTTATTAGCAAAAGTATACAGGAACCACTACTTATAGTAGGAGATTTTAATGCACATAATCCATTATGGGATATTAATAACCCCACTGACACATCCGGAATCAACATAGAGAATACTATAATGAAACACAACCTGTATTGTCTCAATGAAAGTGAAGTTCCAACATATTTTTCAAATACACACCTAACCTTTTCTTCAATTGACATTTCATTATGTTCAAATGATGTAGCGGAGAAATTTGAATGGAACGTCCTAGACGATTCATACACAAGTGACCATTTCCCAATCATTCTGAACTACTTAAGTAATGTCAAAATATTGCCACCTACAAGATATAATATCCAAAAAGCTAACTGGGATAAATATTTCCTATACACACGAAACATACCACCATTCCCACATAATGAAGATCACAATACTACATGTGAATCCTTCTCAAACTTCATAATAAATGCTGCAGATAAAAGTATTCCAAAAACCAAAACACATTCCACAAAATCCCCTGTCCCATGGTGGAATCCAACATTAACACATTAAGTAAAATAAAACATATATTGAGTCGCAATCTAAACAGACTCAAAACTCGCCTTAAAATCACTCAACAAAATGCCCTATAGTATAAACATATTAAACAAACAAAATAGTTATAACAAACATAACAATTAACCACATTAAACCACTATATCAACAAAATATACAGCCAAATTAGAAAAAACAAAAAACGGTAATAGCTGAAAAAATCGCATCATGGAAGGAATATGTCTCATATCTTCAAACACATCCACAAGGGATGTCTGGCAAAAGATAAGGAAAATCAATGGAAAACATATAAGACCTCCAAGAAGTGCAATACATTTAAATGGAAAAACATATACCATGATACTTATGAAATATCAAACATAATTGGGAAACATTTTGAAAACATCAGTGCTTACTCCAGACCTAGATACACATTTTCAAAGTATCAGAAAACAAAAAAAAAAGAAAATATAATACTCAATTTTGAAACTCTTGAAGACCTGGAATATAAACTATATTTTTAACATGGATGAACTAGATAATGCCATCAACTCTTGTCATCCCTCTGCACCAGGATATGATAAAATCATTTCAAATGATAGAAAAATTAGCTCCTATAGCTAAATCATATTTATTAAAATTTTACAATAGTATCTGGCTAAAACGTGTCTTCCTGAAAAATGGAAACATGCCATAATTATTCCAATAAACAAACCAGGAAGGATTGCAAGTAATCCATCCAATTATAGACCGATATCTCTAACAAGTTGCCTATGCAAAATCTTAGAAAAAATGGTTAATGCACGATTTAACGTATGTAATAACCAAAGAATCCATTTAACACAACACAATCAGGTTCAATAGCTGGCAGATCAACCCTAGATCCTTAACACATTTAGAAGATCATATCAAAAAAGGCTTTGAACAAAAGAAATTACAGTAGCTATATTTTTTGATATAGAAAAAGCATACGATACAACATGGAAACATAACATCATGCAAAAACTCCACTCCAAGGGACTAAGAGGCCACTTTACCAATATTTATTAAGAACTTCTTAACAAACAGAACTTTTCAAGTAAGAGTAGAAAATTCTACTCAGTAACCTATAAACTGGAAGAAGGAATCCCTCAAGGTAGTGTCTTGAGCTGTACATTGTTTGCTTTAGCAATCAATGACATTACTATAAATTTACCAAGTGGTGTAAAAAACAGTTATATGTTGATGACTTTGTCATTTACTATACGAGTAGTAATCTGAGACACGCTCAGAGAGTTCTTAGTTACTTGCCATTTCAAATAAATATGTAGTTGGGCAAATTCAGGTTGGATTTAAATTTTCAACTGCATAAAAGCAAAAAGCAATCGTCTTCTAACAAAAAACAAAAAGGTGGATGAAGAACCAAACAATCAAACTGCATCTTTATAGCACTGAAATACAATTTTGTACAAAAATCAAGTATCTAGGAGTTAATATTTGATCAACATTTAAATTGGAAAGAGCCACATCAAATACATTAAAAGCCAAAAGGGTCATCAAAAGCCCCTTGCCATATTAAAAAAAGTTAATTCACCACAGAATTGGGGAGCAAAGCGAGACATTTTATTAATGATTAGATAAGGCAACAGTCTTATTCCATAATAGAATTACTGCTGTCCAATATATTCATCCGCCTTCAGAATCTTGCATTAAAATCTCTCGATGCAGTTGCACCATTGAAGGGCGTTTTGTGCGAATTGTGACGCACATGGAGCTTTCCGATCGTCCCCAACGAAACTCACTTTTGTGGAGGCAGGTATTTTATGGCCCTTAAAACTAAAACCTCACCGTTAATTTAAAATAACAATACAAAGAGGTCTTTCAATGCAAGCCGGGATCGTCTCCTGCAACTTACTGCTTGCCAAAACTGTAATCCAAAGGTTAAACAGCAGTTTAATAGTACAAGCTCTTTCCCAAAAGAAAAAAGATAAGATACATAATGACAAATACATTAATATGAATCCAATTTTTCAACCCACCAATGGAATTGCCCACCACCATGGAAGTTTTAAAAATAGCAGTAAAGATATAGGTACCTCCCTGTCTTACCTACTCAAAAACAACAAATGACTCAAGTACGGAAAATGGTATACCGCCAACATGCTTTGGAACAAACAAATTAGAACGAAAAGGCTAACCAAATTTATGATATATTACAGACGGCTCCAAAAATTAAATGTTGGAGTAGGAGCATATTGCATTATTCGAAAAATATGTTAAATAAAAAAAGCCTACCTTACAATAATTCATCAGGATTTAACTTGCTGAAAGTTCACCCAGCCATAACAGATGGCTCTAGAATATGAGATCTGAGGCAAAAGCAATAGGGTCACTGTAATTTTTCAGTGGACTCACGTTAGCGCCTATAAGATGCAATGTAAGGGCAGTTATAAATCAGGCAACCAAATAGTACAGGAAATTCAAAATAAAAATTCATCAAACGCGCCTCCGAATCCATGGCAATAATCAATGGAAATATGTGGATCCCCAGCCACATGTGGCGGGAATACAAAAAGGAAATGGAATATGCAGACTCTGTCTGCCAAATTAGCCTGCCAATAGCCCTCCAACAACAATTTCATATTGCCCCCTCCCCAGTGTCAGACATGGGTACAAAATCCAGTTAAAACATTAATTTTACCAGGATTAGAAGGAAAAAGAAATGGGGCCCTCGGTGGCCAACAACAAACAAACTTAAAAATATAAAAACTGCAAGGTCTATGCATGGAGGGGAACATCCGCACCAGGAGGAAAGGAAAGCAGCAAAAGAGGTGATCCTAGCAACGGCTACGTATAGGACGACACAAGGATTCTCAACATGGTCAACTTGATCGTCCAACACCACATGCTGACCCAGTGAAAATGTAACAAAGATGGTCAAATACCCATGACAGTGCAGCATTGCTTGTTGGAGTGCCCAATTTTGTTTGGACCCAGCAAACGATCTATTTATCTGCGGACGTTCAGAACAAATGAAAAAAATATTTCTTGCGGAAAGCCAGGGATTTTTCAATTAATAAAATCAGTAAATTTTTTAAATAAGACGGGTTTCTCAAATTAAAGTCTTAAATTTTTTTTTTTTTTTTTTTTTTTTTTTTTTTCTCCAGGATTGATCCCTGAGAACCAAAGGCCCGAGAATAAGAGTTCCTACTTGAGAAGAAACTCAGATGGTCTGGAAAAACTAAACACCTACTTAATAATAATAACCCACCTCTGCCTCCTCTCCCGGATCTGAAGGACATAGCTGAAAGGGATGCTGCCGAGTTGTCACCTTAGCAGGAGCAGGCAAAGGTGAAGGCTGGTGCCCCCTACGAGGACTCCTCGTGGCTTGAGATCTCTTAGGCAAAGGGTAAGCAGCTGCAGCCAGAGATCGACGTCAAGTTACATTGGCAAGTGAAGGACCAGAAGACTTAATAACAGCCTGGAGGACCAGACGGTCATTACTGTCCACTCTTCGTCTGCCCACTGCAGCCTCAACTTGGTCCTTAGGGAGGAGTGATGAAGAGCCTAGAATTGTTCCATTCCTCAGTGCCAAAGTAGAATCAGGGCCAACAAATTTGGAGAGCTTAGAGAGGGCAGCGTCTTCTCTTCAACAACCAATTAGCCCACATATTTGCTGTTAGGTGAGAAAGATACAAAATAGTCTTGCCATTGGACTGCAACAGTCTAAGAAAGGTGGCACTCTCCTCACTGTTGGTCAACATGGCAGCTGAAGACATTTTGCGAACTGTCACTGACCACAGATCGAGCCATTAGACAGCCTGGAATGCCGTAGAAACAGTAAAATCCTATGCATCATTGTTCAATACGGGAGCATAAGAACAGTCAGGGCCTAACACTTTGGGTAAATATAGTTCTAATGAACAAGAGGGGGTCTTTCTTGTTAGAGGTTCCGATTACAAGAACGAGCAGGGACTATTAACACAAAGGAGAGGATGGGCATGGTTGGTTCCATGACATTGAAGGACTCATTTTGTGGAGAATGGTCACAGCCATGCAAATGAGACTGTGGACTACTAGTATCGAGAGAGGAATGGTCCTGATAATGAGAATGTTCCCTCAGGTGTGATGTGTGATGTAGACTTCTTTACAGCCTCTGTGTCGTCTTTCTCTTATAGAATGCATTGCCACATGAGAATCAGGAACTGGGTGAAGCTGATCAGTAGCCAAGGTAGAAACATATGACCACGAACCTTGACAGACACGGCTATGGAGCAAGAAACCAAAGAGGACCTGTGGATCTAACAGCGATTCTTCTTCCTCCAATGCCTTTGTGGGATGGAACAGACAACAAAGATGATGAAGGAGAATAAGACTAGGATGACAGATCTAAGATGTAGACGGCCGAGGAATGGAAACTGATAGTCGGGCTGCAGAAACACTAGCAGAAGTCATATTCCATAGCTGTAGAGACTGACATGGTGGCAAACACTGGTAAATAGGAAGACAAGATGTGGGGAAGTAGGCCCCAAAGGTGGAGCTCACCTGGTAGGCATAATAAAGACTAGCACTTGGTTAGCTTCTCTACATCCTTCCCTGAAACTATAGTAAAAGGGGGAGGTGCCTCCCTCATGAAGGGGGGGGGGGGGGGGGATTGAAAGAGGCAGCTAAATCAATCAAAACCTCCCAAACCTTTCCTCGAACTATCTATACATGAGCAATAGAAAAACAGTAAAATCTTCCCAAGACAATGATGTAACATGAGGCAAATTGGGTGAAGGAGACTGAACAAGAAGGAATGGTAGCATTACTTACATTGCAATCATTTGATCTGCGTCTGCTGTTAAGTTGAATGAAGATCAGTAGCGAGAGAGGCTAGATAATGAAAGCATGGGCTGCTCCTCTGAGGCAAAGCCTTCGTACATAATTCACGAGCTTGCACCTCAAATGCAATACATACTGATAGTAATCACAATCTATCACAGATACAAAAAATCAGAATGAAAGAAACCAGAACACCAAGGCAAAAGAAAGAGCAAGGGCACACCTTGCTTGAAGATTATTTGAGATATAACTGGCGAGTCACAGCATATGTGAAGGGGAGAAGAGCTTCCTCTCTCCTCTCCTCCCTCTCTTCTCATCTCCTCTCTCTTCCTGTATCCCGGGCTACCTCCTCTCCTCTCTCTCTGCTCTCTATCTGCTAGTACACTCATTCTACCAACTTTGTTCTATTTTTAAACCTAACCCAGCTGCGCTTTGAGATTTTCCCATACATAATGACCTATGGTTTGTTCCTTGTATGAAAAAAAAGTGTAAAAGTTTTACATAAAATATACAAAACCCATGAAATACAACTCATTAAATGTAGATATTAAATCTTCACTTCTTCCTTCGTATCTACCACTACCTCCTTGGTATCTACCACTTTAGTAAAAATGTAAATAAAAAATTAAATAAATAATTTAAATTAAAAAAAAAAAGGACACGTTCAATAACTTATGTCAGAGCAAAATTTAAGGTTTCTTGTATAGATTGTTTTTCTTCAGGCCAGACATTTGTGAAAAAATCATTATTCACAATGACTATATAATCCAACACCTGAAGGTAATGCCGCACTGAGCACATTCAAACTTAAATAAAGCATTTAATGCAGCACAAAGTGACCAAATTTATTTTATCAGTCATGTGCTTCTTAACATTAGGAAAAAATGTTTCTCCCATTTAAAAGGTAGACAATATATG
The DNA here is from genome assembly GCF_015104395.2 of Macrobrachium nipponense. Taxonomy (NCBI): domain Eukaryota; kingdom Metazoa; phylum Arthropoda; class Malacostraca; order Decapoda; family Palaemonidae; genus Macrobrachium; species Macrobrachium nipponense. The sequence goes on along the minus strand of NC_061109.1, from coordinate 26,215,737 downwards.
AACACTAGGGAAAAAAAACTGTTTCTGCCATTTCAAAGGTTGACCACGAATGACCAAGAATAAAAAATATTAAAGTATGAGAAGAATGTACGTACTATGTACTACTCTTATCTACTCACCACATACTCCCCAAATCTGAAGTACAGGGTACCCATGTCAAAGTACATCAGACGATCAATGTTGGCTCGGGTCTTCAAGTCTGCAGGGTACAGTGATTCATCTTTACCATACTTGGATGCCAGGTAAGCGCAGATGGGTCGACTGAAAGTAAAATTAAAGTTTACGACTAGTCTTGCTTATGGGAACTATAATTTTTTTTATAGCTCCAGCATGAAAAAATTTGTTAAAACTATTCTTTCTTCACTTTTGGTACTTAAAAAACTCTCCAAATTATGTAATGTCTAACAAACTACTCAACACCCACAGAAAATCAACTTCAATTCCCAAAAGAGCCTTACAGAGTATTATGAAAAAAAAAAAAAAAAAAAAAAAAAAAAAAAAAAAAAAAAAGTCATTGTCACTAGGGCTGACCTTAGTCAAATAATCATTATGTATAAGGAAGCATTATATATAGAAAAAATAATTAGGAACTACACAATGGCTCGCAGTTTTGAACTTTCATCACTGAAGACAGAAAATCTACTTCAATATGTATATAGAGAGAAGCATATTGAAAAAACTTCCTTCTGCCATTCTACAAAACATCAAAGAAATTAATGTTTATGGTAAAAAAAAAAATTAGCTTCAATTCTAGTAGCTTAGATTAAATAAAGAGATAACAACTTTTCCTTTCTGCCATCCTGCCAAACATCAAAGCAAAGAATGTGTATCGTAAAAAAAATAACTTCAATTCTAGGAGGGTAGATTAAATAAAGAGATAAGAACTGTCAAACATGGTTTAACATAACATCTTCCTTTGATTAAAATTACTTGTGAAACTAATGCAATCCATGTTAATTTCTCAAATTGAATTATATCACAATATGCACCATGCAAACAACAAATTCTTAATATACAGTTATCAACTACCTGCCATATTTATAAATTTTGAAGATTTATTTTCTGTGTACTGTATACTGTAAAGTACCCATTCCAAGTAGCTACCATAAACAGGTAAATATTTTAATAAAATACCTTATAAAGTAGAATAACATCCTATGAATTGGCAGCAAACCAAAAAGTAAAGCTACCTTTGAAGTAGCTTTACAATATACCATGGTGTATCCATATCATTATGAATTTTTTTTTTTTTTTTTTTTTTTTTTTTTACACTAATTCTTAAACTAGCAAATACAGTTTAGGCTAACAATTTAGTCTTTGGTCTGCAAACATATTGACTCTGTTTCAGACACTACCTGCAAACACGTTGACTGTTTCATACACTACCTGATGAAATTGTCTTGATTACAAGATGACACTAGCATGTATATATTTAGAAGTAAATAAAGCAAAGTACATGAAAAAATCCGAACTAACATATGAAAATATGTGTGTAGTTAAATCTGAAACTATTAAGTAATATGACCAACTGGTACAAGTTTTCCATGGAAGTACAGTATTTTGCACATTGTTACCATTTGTAAGTGTTTGATTATGTTAATCTTGCTATATTAAGGTTAACCAATACAGGAATGAATTTTTGTGAATTAAAATAGAATTTTACAATTTTAACTAGTTTTAACATTTTAACCAAGTATAATTTATACTCTTTATTCAGAGGTAACAAAGGAATTCCGATTACTGTTTAGCAAAGATAACCTTCCTCTGGGGTAAGAACATGCTTACGAAAACACAACCCTCGGCTTCCAGAACAGGTAAATTTCTAAGAATTTAGGGTCTCTCAAG
>NC_061109.1:26123892-26208892 GCF_015104395.2 Macrobrachium nipponense | reverse complement strand
TATATAATAAACATACATACGTACATACTTCATCATACATGGCATAATATATATATGATATGCATGCAATATATATATTATATATATAGATAATTAAAATTAATATATATAGAATATATATATATTATATAATATTATATATATCAATTATATTATACATATACTTCACATACAATACATGACATACCCATTATATCATATATATACATACAGTACATTATATATGCATACCATACATATATATACATATATACATACATATACATTATACATACATATACTAATATATTACATACATACCTAATAATATATATTAGATATATTATATATATATTATATATATATTATATACATAATAATACATACATATAATACACTTATATATAATATATATATAGATATTCTTATATAATTATTTATTACATATTAATATAACGTACAATACATATATATACCATACATACATATATAATACATACATAGATTATATATATACATTATCCAATTCGCTTTTTTCATTTTTTTCCTTCGTGGCAAAAGAAAAAAAACAAAACAACACACATATATATATACATACAGGGACACACTATTATATGATAATGTATATTATATAGGTAACCATTACATTCATACCTAATATACACTATATAGTAACATACAATACTATTAATATACATTACATATATATACATACCTATCATTATATATCATACATACCTATATATAACCAATACATATTATATAATATTACATTATCTCGCTTTTTTTTTCATTTTTTCCTTCGGGGCAAAAAAAAAAAAAACACACACATATATATATATACATACACACACACACACATATATATGTATACAAATTATATATATATATATTATCATATATATATATATAATATATATATGTATATATAGATATAATATATATATATATATCATATCATATATATAGATATATATATATATATATATATATATATATATCTATATATATATTCTTTATATATATAATCTATATATATATATATAGATAATTATATATATATAGATATATATATATATATAGTCTCATATATATATATATATATCTATATATCATATATCTATAATTCATCCTATATAATTATATCCTATATATATAATATATCTATATATATCTATATATATCTATATATATATATATATACCTAGTATATCTATATATATTATATATATAGATATCTATATATTCTATCTTATATCTATTATTATTCTATCTATATATATATAACAATCTATCTCTATAATTATATATTCTATATTTATATATATATATATCTATATATATAACTATATTAATATATTCATATATATATCTATAATATATATCTATAATATAATATATCTATATATATATATATAATAGATATATTCTATATATCTATATATATAATAATCTAATTATCTATATATTATATATAATATCCTATATCAATATCTATATAATATTCTATTCTATATTATATCTATATCTTAGATATTATATTAATTCTATATATATTATATATCATATATATAATCTATTAATATCTATCTATATATATATATATCTATATTCTATATTCTTTTTTATCCTATATATTATATATCTGATATATAATATTATATAATAATATATATATCTATCATATATATATATATCTATATATCTATATATTATATCTATATATATATTCTATATATTCTATATATATATATTCTTATATATATATATAATCTATTATTTAATATCTATATTATTATATATATATATATATAGAAATACATATATATATATATCTATCTATATATATATATAGATATATATTAATATATATAGATTATATAATATATTTATCTATATATATATATATCTACATATATTATATGTATAATATCTATATATATCTAATATATATATATCTTATATATATATATCTATATATATAAGAGATATATATCTATATATATATAATATCTATATATATATAATATATCCTATATTACATATCTATATATATCTATATTATATCTATATATACTATATTTATATATATATATCTATATATATATATCTATGATAATATAATATCTATATATATATATCATATAATAATATATATCTTATTACTATAATAGATATCTAGATATATAGATCTATTATATATCTATATATACTATAATATATTAATATAGATATTATATAATATATATATATCTAGATATATATCTACATATATATATCTTTACATATAAATAGCTACATAATAAATATCTAATATATATAGTATCTTACTACATATATAAATCTTAATAATTCTATATCTATATAATATCTATCTATATATATATCTAGCTATATATATTATAGATATATATCTATAATATATATAATATCTTCTATATATTATTCTTATTATATATAATCTATATTTAATATATATCTATATGATATATATCTCTATATCTATATATATAATATAATATATCTATATATATCGATATCTATATTATATATATATATATAATATATATAGATATATATTATATATTCTAATATATCTAGTATTAATATAGCTATAATCTATTAGATATCGTATTATATTATATAGACGCTAGATCTCGATATTATATATTAATATCTCTTATAATATAATAAAGTATCTACATAGATTATCTATATCTAATCTATATATTCTATCAAAAAAACTATATAGTATATATCTTATCTATTATATAGAGTATGATATCTAATTATAAGATATATATATATATATATAGATAGATTCTATAGGCTTATATATTATCTATAGATTATATAGGATAAGATACGATCCTAGATATAGATCATCTAGATAGATTGATCTAGTCTATTCTAGATATATTCTATATATTATTCTATCTTATATATATTATCTATATATATATCTAGCCATATAATAATATAAATACATATATATATACCATTTATGTATATATACATTACCATAAAGGATATATACATATAATGTTATATATCTATTCTATCTAACTAATATGCATATTGTATATATTATAATATATATATTAAATTATATCCTATATATATATAATATATATCATATATAAATATATTATCTATAAATTATAATATAGATCTTTACATATCTAATATATCAATCTATATAATACCTATAATAACTCGATAATAAATACTATATAAATATATATATAATCTATATACTATATATATAATATATACAATATATAATATATATATAATAATATAGATCTATATATATACATTATATAATAGATACATTATATAATAATATATTAATTCTTATATACATACATATATCTCTATAAATATATATAGATCATATACTCTCTATATCTATATATCTATATCTCTCTATAATATAAACTAATATATCTCTTAATGCATATTATATAATATATCTCTATATCTATATATACTATTAATTATATCTCTATAAATATTATATATTCCCTACCTCTCTCTCCTTATATAAAACTCTCTCTCTTTAATATACTCTCTATTATCTCCTCCTCTCTAGATTAACTATATATAAATATAATATATATCTATAATATATCTCTATCCTATCGCTATCTCTCTCGATCTCTATCTCTATCTTAATCGATATATATATAGTTATATTATATATTATATATATCATATCTCTCTACCTCATCCTAATATCTCCTAACCACACATTAATCTATCTCATTACTCCAATCTCTATATATCATCTCTCTATATAGCTATATATATTATCTATACTAATATATATATAATCATCCTCACTCGCTAGATATATATATATTATTATATCTACTATATAATTATAATAATTATCTCTCTCTCGATCTATCTATATCTCTACTAATCTCATCTCTCTAATACCCTCTCTTATCTCTCTATATATCTTATATATCTCTATATATATATAAGTCTAGATATATATATATACTATATATCTACGCATCTCTTATATAATATATTATCTCCTCTTCTAATTATATCATACCCTCTATATATATATCTCTAATCTCATAAATATACTATAATCTCTCTATATATAAATAATCTATATACTTCTTATATATATAATATCATATATATATATATACTCTTCTTCTATCTCTCTATCTCTATATATATCTATCTATATATCTATAATATATATATATATTGCTATATATATTATATATATCTATATAGTCTATATAATATATATATATATCTATAGTATATTATATTGCCTCTGTATATATATATATATATATTATATAATAGATAATATATATCTATATATATATTATAATTATATCTTATAATGATAAGGATAATCTATATTTATATATTATTATCGTCTATAGATATATTCTATCCTATACATATCTATATCTATATAATATCTCTACATAGTATATATATATAGCATATACATATATTATACATATCGATATAAATACATATGTATCTATTTACATTATGTATATACATACATATTATATCTATATCTATCTATTCTATCTATACATAATTACCATATATATATATACATATAACATATATATACATATGTATATATACCTAGAATGTATTATATCTATCTATTATATATACAGATTATATATATATTAATATATATATATATAATATATATAATATATGTATATAATTTACCATATGTATGAGTATATGATATAATATAATTTATATATATATATATTAATATTTTACATATTATTTACAATATTACAATATACATAATATACATATATACTATATATATTATTTATTATATATATTATTATATAATATATATATATATATAGTATATTATATATATATATATGTTATATTATTTTACATATGTAAGATATATATAATAATATATAATATTATTAATATATTTTACATATGTATATATACAAATATATATAATACATATATACTATATAGAATATATAGTATTAGATATAGCTATAGGATAATAATCATATATATAGCACACACACACACCCCACACACACCACACCCACCACACCACCACCATATATATTATATATCTATATATATATATATTATATATTATATAATATATAATTATATAATTATATATACAATATTAATATTAATTAATATATAATATATACTATAATAGACTATATTTAATAATAATTTATATCAAATTATATATATTAGTATATATATATATATGTGTGTATATATATATGTATATATATACATATGACTGCTATTGTTTTGAGCAAGTGCAGGAGAGTCTAATACAGTATTAATGTTTATTAAACAACTTATTTAATTGTAATTTAAGTGTAATGCTTTGTACGAAAAGGAAAGGTTAGGATAAGTGGTGGTGGTCAAGAATGGATTAATCCATTTTTAGTTATTTCTTTTGGAAAAAAGTATTCAGATCTCAAGAGTTCTGGGGTTCTAATTTAATATTAAGTCAAATTCGCATATTCACAGTATTTTTCACTGAGAAATATTCACCAATTTATTATCATATTTGCAAGACTAAATGCACCTTTTGTGATAAAATTAAAATGCTTAGGTATAAGCATTTTAAACTTAAAATAGGCCGTTCTAAAAAAATTTCAGATTTTGCAGATTTTAGCTATTTGTGGGGGGGGGGGGGGGGGGGGGAGGCATACATCCCACACACAAATACCAAGGAGCTGCCGAATGGGGGAGAGGTATATATCCCACACAAATACCAGGAGCCGCCTGGGGGGAGAGGCATACATCCCACACAAATACCGGAGCCGAATGGGGGGAGAGGCATACATCCCACACTAATACCGGAGCCAAATGGGGGGAGAAGCATACATCACAAATACCAGGAGCTGCCTAGGAGGAATCACAAAATACCAGGTGGGGAGAGGATATCCCACATAAATACCAGACCAGAGCTGAATGCTGAGAGGAATACATCCCACACAAATACCAGGAGCCGACTGGGGGGAGAGGCATACACACAAATACCAGGAGTCTGAATGGGGGGAGAGGCATATATCACACAAACCAGGAGCTGAATGGGGGAGAGGCATACATCCCACACAAATACCAGGAGCTGAATGGGGGGAGAGGCATACACCCCACACAAATACCAGGAGCTGAATGGGGGGAGAGGCATACATCCCACACAAATACCAGGAGCTGAATGGGGGGAGAGGCATACATCCCACACAAATCCAGTAGGCTCAAAAATGGAGCATAAAAAAACTCCCACACAAAATACCAGGAGCTGAATGAGGCTACATCCCACACAATACCAAGGGGAAAAAGGCTGACTGGGGGGTAGAGGCTACATCACAATACCGGCGCTGATAGAGGCTATGGGGGGGAGAGCATACATCACAAATACCAGGAGCTGAATGGGGGGAGAGGCATACATCACAAATACCAGGAGCTGAATGGGGGGAGAGACATACCATCACACTAACCAATGGAGCCTGAAAATGGGAGAGGGAGGCATACTCGCCACACTATACCAGGAGCTGGGGGGGAGAGGGCATCATCCCACACAAATACCGGAGCTGAATGGGGGGAGAGGCATAATCCCACACCAAATACCAGGAGCTGAATGGGGGGAGAGGCATACAGGTACAAAAGATTTTACATAGGGCTGAATGGGGGAAGAGGCCTACATCCCACACAAATACCAGGAGCTTGAATGGGGGAGAGGCATACATCCACACAAATACCAGGAGCCGAAATGGGGGATAGGCATACATCCCTCCCCACACAAAGACCAGGACGAACTGGGGAGAGGCATACATCCCCCACACAAATACCAGGAGCTGAATGGGGGGAGAGGCATACATCCCACACAAATACCAGGAGCTGAATGGGGGAGAGGCATACATCCCACACAAATACCAGGAGCTGAATGGGAGAAAAGGCATACAACCACCAACCTCCCAGAGCTGAATGGGGGGGAGAGGCATACATCCCACACAAATACCAGGGAGCTGAATGGGGGGGAGAGCATACATCCCACACAAATAACCAGGAGCGATGGGGGGAGGAGGCATACAAATCACCCCAAATACCGGAGCTGAATGGGGAGAGGCTACATCCCACACAAATACAGGAGCCTGAATGGGTAGAGGCATACATCCCGACACAAATACCAGGAGTGATGGGTGGAGAGGCATACATCCACACAAATACCAGGGGGGAACGAATGGGGGAGAGGCTACATCCCACACAAATACCAGGAGCTGAATGGGAGAGGCATACCCCATCCCACACAAATACCAGGAGCTGAATGGCGGGAGACGCATACATCCCACACAATACCAGGAGTCTGAATGGGGGGAGAGGCATACATCCACACAAATACGAGGAGCTGAATGGGGGTAGAGGCATACATCCCACACAAATACCAGGAGCCCTGAATGGGGGGAGAGGCATACAAATCCCACACCAAATACCGGGAGCTGAATGGGGAGGAGGCAATACATCCCACACAAATACCAGGACTGAATGGGGAGAGGCATAATCCCACACAATACCCAGGAGCTGAATGGGGGAGAGGCATTACCCATCCCCACAAATACCAGGGCTGAATGGGGGAAGAGGCCATACCTCCCACACCAATAACCAGGAGGCCCGGACTGGGGGAGAGGCATACATCCCACACAAATACCAGAGCGAATGGGGGAGAAGGCAATTACCATTCCCGAATGGGGGAGAGGCATACATCCCACACAAATACCAGGAGCTGAAAGGGGGGAGAGGCATACATCCCACACAAATACCAGGAGCTGAATGGGGGGAGAGGCATACATCCCACACAAATACCAGGAGCTGAATGGGGAAGAGGCCAATAATCCCCCACACAAATAAACAGAGCTGAATGGGGGGAGAGGCATACATCCCACACAAATACCAGGAGACGGACTGGGGGAAGAGCCATACATCCCACACAATACAGAGGCTGGAGAATGGGGGGAGGAAATGGCATTACATTCCCACACAAATACCAGGAGACTGAAATGGGGGGAGAGGCATATCCCACACAAATACCAGGAGCTGAATGGGGGAGAGGCATATATCCCCCACAATTACCAGAAGCCGAATGGTGGGAGAGGCATACATCCCACACCAAATACCAAGGAGCCAGCTGGGGGAGAGGAACATCCCACACAAATACCAGGAGCCGACTGGGGGAAGGGCATACATCCCACACAAATACCAGGAGCTGACTGGGGGGAAGGGGGGGAGGCATACATCCCACACAAATATACCAGGAGCCAACTGTATGTACGTAATAATGAACAAACTTATTTTATGAAAAGTAAATACCTGCCTTAATAGATATGATCACTAAAAGGCAAACACCAGGTAGAGCATAATAAAACTGTTTCCAAATGACTTGGAATCCTAGATAAGGTAAAAAAAATTCCATATGATTTTTGTATGTATAATACAGCTAAGTTTCTCCATGTACTGTCAAAGCACACTAACCCATCTTTCCCCCCTATGATAACTAGTTTTTAATCTGAAATCCTATAATTCTACTGAATCGTTAATCATTTAAAACTCTTCCTCTTACAACTTTAATTCTAAAATAAGCAAATGGTTCCTGTCGACAGTTTGCCTTTTTTTTTTATAACATTCAGCATTTGTAAAACACCTCCATAAAGGACATGTTGGATCTACTCAAAATTATTTCTATATAATATGGTATTCCCGAGTTTTCGCATTGCTATCCTTAACGATTACTCTTCTTATCTTTTCAATGCCAACATAAGAAGGGCTGGAATCAGGAAGGGGCTGAAATCAGTAAGGACATCAGCATGTAAAATATTTTCCAAATGCAATCGTAAAAGTATCAGTTCAATGAGTGTCAGAAATAGGTGCATGACCTATAAAGTGCATTCAAGTGAATATAATGTCTATTACCAAGGACTAATGATTACCAGTGTTAATACACTACTCCACAGGGATCAACTATAGCAGCAATTTACCCACAAGAAAAATTAGGTAGTATAGTAATGTTTAGTCAGATCGGAGGATTGGAAAACCAAAGTATAGACTCATTCAGTTTAGGTTTTACATCTAGTGAGAAGCCAAGAAGATAGTAGCAAAATCCATGGATTAAGATTATGGTCGCTATATCAAGATTTGGAAATGAAGGAACGCAAAGGGAAGATGTAGTGAGCGATATGAATCAACATGTTGACCATGGACTTTTAGCTGGACTGAATTATTGGAGGGCAGTATGTGTGTGTCTATTTGGCTGAAGGGTAAGGTAACAAGGTACTAGTGGCAAGAAGGGCACCACTGAAGAAAACTGAACAAAGTTAGGCATGGCAGAAATGAGGATGCTTAGACAGATGAGAGTAGTCAATAGATGCAACATATATAAGAAATAAATCATCCATCAAGAGCTCAACAAAATTCAATCAAGTGTCAAAGAACACCAAAGACCCATGACCAAGACGGTTATAGCACTTTATTAGTAGGGGGGGAGAATGAGCAACATGTTGCAGGATAGGTCCTGGAAATGGTAGCGCTACAAACAGCAAAGATTAAAAGATGCAGAGACTGAATTTCAGTTCACAAGACAAAGAAAAGACATAAGATGGAAACACCTAGAAAAGGCTCATGAAAATACATACTGCAACCTCACCTACGAAAATAGCCTAAGAAAATGGCAGTAGTAATGCTAATAGCCTAAGAAAATGGTAGTAGTAATGCTACCTTCTGTTGAACACCTAACTCATCCTACCAACATTACATATTACATTTCCTACCCAAGTTGTATGATGATCGCTTTCATTATCCATAAACAATCACAGCTCCATCTTTAAGGCTTATTCCTGCCAAATTCACCAACAAACAGTATGAAAACTGACCTTGCCAGACTTGTTTTCACACCAAATAAGTCAATGGCATTCATGTATGTATTCTAATAAACTCGCCATACAGACAGCTATTACAAAATACATTCTACACCATATACAATATGTGATCTAAATCAAGGTCATTATTTAAGATTTCTGCTGTGGAATTTTAAAATATGCATAGTCCCCCTCCATATACTATCAATACGTGCTTAGGAGATTCCATATATGTGCACCACAGTAAGGGCAATATGAAATTATGGTTTAAATGAGTTAAGAGTTATCCATGGTCTACTCCTCCCACTCAAACGACCCAGATATAGATATGACAACAATCAAGAGTCAACAGAGGATCACAATTATTTTAAGTTCTTCTAAAAGAAAGCTGCTTTAAGCTATTTCTGTTTGGCATATGACCACTAGCAACCATTAGTTATCTTAGATACTAACACAGCCATTTGTAGATTTTCCAAACAAATGGAAGAGTGCCTGAATTGCCTGATGGCTGTAAGGGTGCTAAAGAATCAAAATGTACAATTAATTCTGTTTTGTTAAAAACCTCTAACAACTTTGATACAGGTGTCAAGTCTTGATTCTAACATTAAAGCATACTGGATAATTTTGGTACACTGGACTGAACAATATGCAAAAATGCAATGTCAACCACATCAAGTCTCTGATACATCTAAATAGAATTAAATCATATCATGGGCTAATATGAAGTTTTTAATCAATTGTATTGTATCCCCCGAACACAAGACTGCTGTGTATGGATTAGAAGTTAAAAAGGGAAAGAAAAACCAAAGCTAAAGGGATAAGGAAAATTAAATTGTACAAATTAGAGAAGGAAGGGGATAAGAAGAGAGTTTAAGAGGAGGGTTTTGGAGGATATTGATACAGGGATTGAAGATGTTCAAGAATGTATGGCACGAAATGCAGCAGTAATAAGAAGGCATGGAAAGGAGTTGCTAGGAGACACATCTGGTATCATATGGAAAGAAAAGGAGAGTTGGTGGTGGGATGAAGACATAAAAGATAAGGAGGAGGCAAAGAAAAGAAGGGAAGAGTCACAGTCAGTGGAAGACTGAGATAGGTTCAGAGAGAAAAACCAAGGCGGTGAAAAAGGTGGTAGCCCAAGCGAAAGCAAAGGCGTACAATGATGTGTATAATGAGCTGGGGACAAAGGAAGGATTAAAGATGATGATCAAGCTATCAAAGGCTAGAAATAAGAGCACCAAAGATATTACACATATCAAACACATCAAAAGATCAATATGGTGTAGTACTTAGGAGGAGGACACTGAAGAGATGGACAGAATTTTTCGAACATCTGTTAAATTAAGAAAATAACAGACTAATAATATTATTAGAGAGGATGGGCAAGTGAACATTGGCATGGTAATGAGGTTTTCTAGGCAAGAGGTACTAAATGCACTGAATAAGATGAAGAATGGGAAGGCAGCCGGACCAGACATGATTCCAGTGGAGGCATGGAAAGCATTAGGAGATGAAGGAGTGGATGTACTGTACGATCTTATGATAAAGATCCTTGAACAGGGAAATACACGAGTAGCATGGAAGTATACTGATCACAATTTTTAAAGGGAAAGGCGATGTCCGAGAGTGTGGTAATTATAGGGGCATTAAATTGATGTCCCACACTTTGAAGATACTGGAAAGGATGATAGATGCTAGACTGAGATAAGAAGTGCAAATAGGTAAAGAGCAGATGGGATTTATGAAGGGAAGGGGAACAACAGATGGTATATTTTGTCTGATGTAACTAATGGAGAAATTTGGGAAAGGCAAAGGGTATTCATTGACCTTGAAAAGGCTTATGACCGAGTCCCGAGACAAGAGGTATGGAGGAGTCTGAGGGAGAAGATGGTGCCAGAGAAGTACAAGTGATTGATACAAGAGATGTACTGGAATGTATTTACCAGAGTGAGGAGCAGTGTTGGGGAGACAGAGTTTTGAGGTGAGAGTAAGATTACACCAGGTGTCGGCTCCGAGCTCATTTATCTTTAACATAGTGATGGATGTTATAATAGAGGAAGGAAGGGAACAATGGATGTTATAATAGAGGAAGTAAGGGAACATATTGTATGTAGATGATATTGTTCTGTGCGCAGAGAGCAGGGAAGATCTGGAAATGAAATTGGAAAGATGGAGACAAGTACTGGAGGACAGAGGAATGAGAATAAGTAGATCTAAGACAGAATATGTGTGTACCACCACTGAGGGGGATGATAGAGAAAGTATTCAGCTTGGTGGAGAGCAAATAAAGAGTTGATAAGTTTAAAGTATTTGGGATCTTTTTTAACGCTGGAGGAAGTATGGAAGAAGTAGTAAAACATCAGGTACAGGCTGGAACAACTGGAGAGCGGCCTCTGGAGTTCTTTTTGACAAAAGAGTACTGCTTAGGTTAAAAGGAAAATTTCACAAGACAGTGGTAAGAACAGCAATGCTGTATGGTATGGAAACAGCAAGCATGAGAAAAACAGAGCAGAAGATGGATGTGGCAGAAATGAGAATGCTTAGGTGGATGTCTGGGGTGACAAGAGGGGATAGGATCAGAAATGACTACATAAGGGGGTCGACTAAGGTGGTGAAAGTATCAAAGTGCAGGAGGGGAGGCTGAGATGGTATGGACACCTGTTGAGGAGAGATGGGGACCACACTGGGAGACATACTATGGGGATGGAGGTTCAAGGAAGAAGAAGCAGGAGACCAAGAAAAAGAGATGGAAGGACTGTGTGAGAGGAGACTTACATGAGAAGGGAATCGATGAGGCAGAAGCGCAGGATAGAAATAGATGGAAACGGCTCATCCGAAACGGCGACCCCTTATAAAAATGGGAACCAGCTGGGAAGAAGAAGAATCAATTGTATTTTTCATAGCTAACAAAACCGAAGTCTTAATAGGAAAATCTTCTAGCACCAGCTGGATACCAGTTAAAACAACAGAAGACTGTAAAGCAAGGAATCTGATCTGGTATCCCATGCATACAAACAAATTGATTAAGAATTTGTCATTTGTTCATACAGAAAAACCTTCGGTCTTAACAATAGGACAGACATACATACTTGGAGGGAGGTACAAGTACTTTGAACTGGCTTGGGGTCCAGCCCACCTGACCTTAATAGTTCTATAGAAGGGGGTCTGAGCCTGTGAGAACAGATAGTTCAAGCAACAAACCATAAGCCACACGGGTTTGTTACCACTCTTCCTCCCCTTGCCAGATGAGTAGTATTTGCTACTGAGAAGCAGATTTGTCTTTTGTATAAAAACAACCCATATACCTACAACCAGAATGGCTGCCCCACACTCCTGTATCAGACCAGTTCCAGCTTATGACTTGTCTATGCTTTAACCCACCCGTAAGAAAGGGAAAAAAGGTAAAGGAGACCAGCCAACTCGCTCATTCTCTTCCACACAATCATCTTAGGTAATATACAAATTGTCCCACCAGGGGCACTGGCAGAGATAAAAGTGTCCAAGACCTGTGGTCAATGTCCTACAGGTACAAGGATGTGAACATGGCTTGCTGAAGCCAGGAACCAGCATTCAAAATCCTATGAATAGACAAGTTCTTTAATGCCAGAGAGGAACTCATTCCTCTAATGTGGTATGTTCTAGTCTGCGCACACACTGTGTCACAGAACTAGAAGGCGAGCGAGTTCATACGCCTGTTGAATCACCTCAATAATGGAAAACTCCAAAAAGCTCGAACATGAAAATCCTAGAATCCCCGGACACGAGTTGACAGGGCCTAGAACTCGACACTTCGTGGAATCAATGATAAAAGACAAGCATGCATGCACACACACGCACACTGAAAGTAAAGCACTAATAAACGATGGGCTAACAAAGAAACCAGCTTGGGAAGGAAAGCGCAAAAGCGAGCACCACTCTCCAATGGGGTCAAAGATTTAAGACTTTACGTGTCACAAGGTTCCAAGCCTGGTCGGTGACCAGCTTCCACCTCATATGGTTCCCAGATGCCACAGATTTCCTGGCTTTAAAATCTTTGATTGTCTTAACCGGGTTCCAGCTGGCACTAGATACTACTATTGTTAAGACCAAAGGTTTCTTTGGCATATGAACAAAGTGATTTTGTCTAGAACTTTCTTGCTTACTGATTTTAGAGAAACTTGAAGGTTCAATCATCCTGGTGGGAATACACGCATCTACAATTCAACTTCATGATCCTCTGGCCCTTCAAGTAAAAACCTTCACCTCTGCACAGACACCGTATTTTGAAGGCTATACTTGGGTTAGAATAAAATTCTTAACCAGATTTTACTCTGGTTTGCACCCAAAGCACAAATCTAAAAAGAGAGAGGAGCCATTTACATGATTTATATAATGTAGCACAATGTCTTTTTCTTAGACTCACAGTATTTGTGCAATATCTACATACTGTTGATTCTCTCTGAGATGAGGTTCTGAAATCTACAGAGTAAATAATACACTGATCCATATTATGAATGACATTGGGTTTCATCAGTTTTTTGATAAGCACTAAAGTACTCTGATCTACAGAAAGCACCGGACAGTTTTTAAAAGGATTTTTAAATTTTCTCCACAATTAAAACCAGATACAGAGTGAGGTGGGCGAATACCGACTGCGGGGGAACACAGACCAAATGATGTTCTGGTACAAAAACTATTTAAAATTTCATGCTGAAACTCATCGCCAACACAGCAACAATCTCAGTGAACATGACAGCAACAGGTTTATGCCATCAAGTTGTCTGCGTTCATCAGGAAAAATTGATTTTTTGGATGTCTGTTGTAATTTTTCGAGCTTCTCATGTAATGTCTCACATCCGTGAATATGGCAAGATTGTTTCCAATAAGTTTCATTACGATATTTAGCCATATTGACATGTTATGGAGTGAAATTAAGTGTGTCCTTTCGAAGTGGCTGCCACAGCACTGCTAAACAAAAAAACATGGTGAGGGGGACTACCGACCGTAAACATGCAGGGAAACATCGACTGCAAACGCAGATGCATGAAGTTGTGAATATTTCGAAATATTTTTGAAGCTTTGAATATTGTGAATATTTTTTAAATACATAACAAAAAGTGGAACAGTGTTTTAGTGAGTAAAGTTGAAGGTGATATTTAGTGAATTTTAATGCAATATCAGTGTCATCATACTAAAAACAGGAAATTTCTATTGCGTAGGTTCAACTTTACGTATTCATATATCTAATGTCAAAGTCTTTCTGATCTAGCCTACGGACTACTTGGAAGCCTGATCATCAGTCTCATTATGCAAACAGGAAATTTGGTTTTTAGAGGGTTCCTCACACCCCCAGTTGGTGTTTCCCCATGTTTGCAGAACACCAACCAAGGTCCCAAAAATTGTTAAAAAGTGCAAAATATGAAACTTATTCTCCGAGTTGAGGATTTATGAGCATACCATAGTTGGGCCATATTATGCAGTTTGTTTTGGGCACAGCATGCACTCTTTCAGGTAGAAAAGATTTCTTAAGCAATTTTTTCAACATAGTTCGGTATTCCCCCACCTCACCCTACTGTACAACTTCCCCTACGCCTAAATTTCTATAATAGTTATTTTGCATCTACAAAGTTCCTGGAACATAGCTCTTTAGCTGAAGCAAACTGCTATAGTCTTGGAAGAAAAAATTTTAAATTTCTTGTCATATGCCAATTTGCTGATGGTATCGACAGTTCTTTTAGTTTAATTGCAACGTCGGGAATCTATCAAGATATCACTGTAATTAGCCAGAGCAGTTATACTTTGCTGTAGTTCTTAAAAATTTTTACCTGATCCCATTGACACAATATGATATTGGTTTGTAGTACTAAATAATAACTTACACATCTAAATAGACTGTGACATGCTGCATATCAAAAGATATATGCTGGTAAATAGGAGGGTGGATATAGTGGCAAAGAACGCTAGAAAAAATGCAGCAATTGACAAAAAAGGATAAAAAAAGCCAACAAGAATTTTCAAGAGAATATTAAAATGTTCTCTGTAGGAGATGAATGGTTACATTTTAATGGAGGATGACAGTGGATTTAAAACATGACTTGCAAATAAAGTGGCATGAAACCAGTTCTACTTTGTGTAGCATAAATGATATAAGGCCTAGAAAAAGCTGACAATAGAATAGGAAGGTATTATGTAAGGTGCCTGAATATACAACACAAAATACTTCATTATTTTAAAAGGTTCAAGGGTTTTTATGATGGATTGATTGATTGATTGATTATGTCTGTTAAAAACTGGTGTCACAACATCTCTTATCGACATATATGATGGATGAAAACCTTGTTACAATAAATAGATGGAAGTGTGTCTAGTCTAAAAAAAAATTAAAAAAAATTAAAAAAATTGAAATCGATTTACTATAGGTTGTCTGACATACCCCAAGGTTACTAACAGTGTATACAAGACAAAAGTGTGTTATGTCTATGGGTCTATGTCTGTTCTGTATACCTATGAATGGAGTGATGCAACATTAAGAGGAAGTGCTGGGAATGAAGTCTTAAAGTTGTGGGGATTTCTGAATAGTATGTACACAGAATACCTGATGTTTGCTGATACACAGACTGAATAAAATAATGAGCAACTGCACAGACAGGTGCAATAGTATGTGACTATTAGCAAGAGGAGATAGTTGAGAATACTGTACATGGGAGTAAAAGTAAGGCTTAAAGGGAAAATAGCAACTGATGAACCAGTAATCTAGTATGGAGTGTTCAAGACTTAAGCAGCAGATTTGAAGCCTTTGGGTATTTGGAAGGAAATACTAAGTCTGATAACTGTATGGAGAGAATGAATCACTCAAGTGAAATACAGATGATAATGTGCAAAAGATTGGGAAGATGCCATGTAAGAAACTGCCAAGAAGTCTCTCCTCTTTATAAAGGAGTGAAGATGCGGATATTACATGCAACCAACGAACAAAGCTAGAATGTAGTCTGGATATGAATTGTTAATGATGTGTATGCGATATAAGAACTGAATGGGCGAGAAATGTGGAGATCTGGTGCAGGTATAGATTACAATTGCTAGAAAGACATTCTGGGGTAAGTGAAAACAACTGATGACGATTTGATGGAAAAGTGAGAAATTGTCAGTATTTGGGTGAACGAGGGAGGTGGGGGGGATGGGTTAAACAACTGGGCAAAGTCTGGGATAAAACACCCCCGCTAACCAGTACATAAAAAGATAGACTAGAGGTGAAGAGTGCTGCGGTGCATTGCATACACGTACTGTTAATTAATGCACTTTAAGCCTTCTGCCTACGTGAGAGTTATATACAACGCGAAAGTTATACACAACGAGGAAGTTAAAATATGAAAAGGGGATGAAATTGTTGTTCGTGTATTCCTGGAAGCCATCCATTGGGGGAAGATTAATGGCAATTTTACTGCAATATATTTTAAGTATATACATAAATACAAACACCACCCATATCTCCACATGTACAGTACACATACTACAATATATGCATATAGTAGCTATGTATAAGTACACATGGGCTACATTTCATATTCAACGTATGGCGCGTCTACGTCCCCATCTGGCATTAGAACATTGGTGGCAAAGTTTTGAGAGTTCATAAGCCTAAAGTAGCTATTTATCAGAAGTAAAATGAGGTTGAGGTGTACGATAATTTTCGCGAAGCGCCGGCAGAAAATAGCCTACCTGGTATCTTTTGCCTGCGAATCCGCGACCTTGAAAAAACATTGGTTGACAGGTTGTGATATTTAACTTCAATGTAGCCTAGTAACTGTTTATTTATAAGTTATTTTCCAGATAACTAATTTGAAGGTGGTTGAAGGCATCTTAATTGTAATTTTCGTTGTAATCAAATTTATTTAATACATAGGAATATGCGATTAAAAGTGTGACCGGTGGCTTCGCCAATTGAATAGGAGGCGGACGCCAAAATACTAATCTTCCGACCTTGGGCAGGCTGGGTAATAGTGTATCATGACAGACCAAAAGAAAAAAAAAAAAAACTTTAAAAAAATACGCAGTATCCACACACTTGTAAACTCCTTTACTCCACAGCCCGCTTCTTGTCTGTTGTAAATGTGGTTACTACTAGTATACGTACAAAATGAAGACTAGAATAGTCTTCCACTGATAACGACAGCCGTAATTTGCTTGTCAATTTCCTAATTAACGACTTTTATAAGTGGATCCTACATCCTACGAAGTGTGAAGGAGTGAGCTAAGGGAAAATTCTTGTGTTCAGTTCAATTCTTCCTACTCGTTCCGAACGTCCTTCGATGAGAGGCTATTCTTATGTTGAGAAATTAAGATTGGGTTGCACTTACCTTAGTGTAGCCAGTACCTACCTATTGGGACATTTTCGTGATTGCTTCAATACTCTACAGGTGTAGTTTCCTTGTATATGAGGACTTCCACCGTACTACTAATCTAGTTTAATATTCTGTTATCAAAAGCGTTTAGACTTAGTAGCCCAAGTCCTCAGCGAAGCCACAAAAACTTTCAAACCCTTTCAACATTAAATTTTTAGACCATCTTGTAAATGATCGCGTGATACTGCACATAAATACATTTACTAACATTATCTGAATGACTATTAACTAACAATGCCTATTGACATTAAAACTATGCTATAACTTACATGAAATCCCGGTTGTCGTCTCAAACGAAGCGTTGTTATGTTGACAGGCCGACAGTCAGAGAACGTCTGACGGTCTGAGAGAGAGAGAGAAAGGAGGAGGCCGGCCGGCGGGTTGTGAAGATTCTTCACGTCGCGTCACCGCGTCAGATGGTCACCCACCGAAGCCAATAGCATTTCATAACGACCACAAAGGAAGCAGTTGCCAATCAGAATTTTCTCATTGCTGATAGCATAGCTGCATATATTGCTTGAAACTTCGGTGTTTAGTCCCACCTCGACTACAGAGATTCTGTGGAAGGATATGTAAATGGTGTCAAATGATTACGGTAGTAGAAGAGAAAACGACTTACATTATTACAACCGGACTGTCATGATGTCATCAATGAGTAGGCAGTAACCTTTGGTAATAACGTGAAGGCGAAGCTGCTTGAGCGTAAATATCCCAGTCATGACACAGCGATGCCAGATCTACAGCTTAATTTGAAGTTCACAGGCCTTTAGCATCTCCAGATTTCCTCCAAAATTGGTGGAATCAGGAGAATGCTGACAAACACATCTAACTTCTCTAAAAAATTTACCGTAGAACACTGACTTATTTCTCTTAAGTTAATTTAGAATGTGTAAAAAATAATTTCTTCAGGATTATTTTTTTTTTCATATTTTGGCAAAATGTGCAAAAGAGGCTCGGATTTCTTTCTGTTGCGGTTTAGTTAAATGCATACAGGAGCTAAGAGGAGAAAGTAGGCTGTTTAGCTTGGTTTCTTTGCTCTAAATTCAAGTTGAGGCTGTATAAAACTGAAATGGGATAAAGGCACAATTTCTACCGGTCTGGGTCAGAGCGTCTAGACTCTTAAGAGCATGGAGCATATAGCCTCCACATGAAGCAAACGGTAAGAAATTAATCATGTTTTGTCTTTTAGGTATTATAACAAGGACGTTCGAGAAAGGACTTTATAAATATAACGATTATGGATAACAAGAAAACTAATTTTATTGGTGCGGAATTTAATTGTTGGCCCAAGACCTAAAAAAAATTACGGGGACTTAGAACCACAGTAGGAAAACGAGATATTTAAAATGGGTTAGAAAAAACAGGTTATCAAATAAAACTATAAACCTGTAAGCGACAAGTATACATGGGCTGGCCACATGGACCTAGAAATGCCTGACAGGTGAGCTTCCAGAAGTAAACCTGAATAACAATTATTCATTTTGGGCGTTTTCAAGTGAGAAAACTATTTTCTCTTTGGCCGATATTAGACAACCTGGACTTATCTAGGTCATGATTAGATATGCAAATTAAACAATTGGCTCAATTTTCTCTATATGCAGCAACTGGCATCACTTGTTTTGTGTTGAATATGTGTAGGTACGTACTATATTATATGATCGGTCATCGTCCCACTGCATTTTAATCTTTTTTAATAATGAGTGGATTACACACACACACCACACACTATATATATATATATATATATATATATATATATATATATATATATATATATATATATATATGTGTGTGTGTGTGTGTGTGTGTGTGGTGTGTGTGTGTGTGTGTGTGTGTGTGTGTAGTTTTGACTCAGGATACAATCTCAAAGATGAAGGGAAAATTACCATTGTTTATATATATATATATATATATATATAATATATATATACAACTAATGGACAATTAAGATTCACCTCTGTTCATATTTATTCCCGACATTTTATTATTTTCGAATAACTACATTTTCCAGGGCTCTAAAACACACACGCACACACATGCAATTATTATAAACGCGAATATAAATTTTTGGCACATTTAAGTATGTATCTTGATTTTAAAAACTGCATAATTTTAAGTGTAAAACTTCATATATTTGTTTATTGTAATTGAGTGTTTTTGTTTAGCTTTTTACCCTTGAAAATGTAATAATTAGAATATCACAAAATGTCGAGAATAAATATGAATATTAATCGTGCGTATTGAATATGAAGGTAATGTCACTCCACACAATTTATATACATACCTACATAAAACAAACACACACACACACACACACACACACACACACACACACACACACATATATATATATATATATATATATATATATATATATATATATATATTCTTTTTCCTAAATATATTCTTTGCTGTACAAAGATTTTTTTGTGGACGTTCACATAATAAAAACGAAACGTACGATGTGGCAACACAGAAACAGTCATCCGGGATTCATGTAGCAGATACTGCTTCATCATCATGAGCTCCGCAAACCGCCTACAATGGAATGTCTCTCTTTGTATTCCTCGCGATTCATAAGCACCCTTCTAGCTAGGATGATCTGGTTACTTTTTTTTTACACTGTAGGTTATTTAACAAGCTATATTTAATTGTGATACTATAACTGATGACGACAGCCTATTGCCTACCTAATTTGTGAGATGAAAGTTATAATTTCGTTATGCAATTGAATGATGCTATTTGCATTCCAAATAGCAAGCGTCAACACTATCAAATACTGAGCACCAACACGCTATTAACTTGGTGAAATGTTACATAACGCAATACCTTATTATTATTGTATTTTACAGTGCTTTGTGTAAGTGGAGACAAGAGACAAGTTCAGGGTGGGGTGGGGCGGGGGTGATCCCTTTTAAGGGTTTGCAGGCAAGTCATACAAACGAGACACAGCTCATCGTAGGGTAATGCAGAATTCATGATGATGAAGCAACAACTACAACATGAATCACAGATGACTGTTACAGTGTTCCCTAGACGTGTGTTTCCTTTTTCATTATGAATACCTACCAAATATCTATCCACAGCAATTAAAATCTTTGGGAAGGTGGCCAGGTGGGTAACTTCGCCTCGTTCTTATACTTCGAATGCGGGCTCGAATCGTGCCATGGATGTCAGAATTTCTTCATATTCTTCCATTTGGATCTCAGGTATTTCCAAGATGTGTGAAGAAACGGAGAAGTCGAGAAGGCATTGTGATTTTTAAAAGTATATACTACTTGTGTCAGTCACTTAGTTCAACTGGCTCTTAATTTTTACTAAAATGCTTCCGGAGAGACCCGCTGATATATAATATTTGCATGTACCTATATGTGTGGGCTTTAATGTCAAATCCAGTTTTTCTTAGGAATGATTTATACCCAAAAGTAATTGTATAGGTGCATCTGGCCAGGCCAAGATCCTTCCTTACAGCTTTTGGTTTTGATAAGAGGTCTCTGGTTTGAAGCAAAAGTAAATTTTATGCCGCTTATCACATTTAAATCCCTCTGTGTAAAAGTTATTCTCAAATAGAGTGAATTCAGTATTAAGAGGCATTTGTGGCTCATTATATAACAGTTTATACGTATATGTATAATATGACGCATGAATCAGTGACAAAACTATCATATATATATGTATATATATATATATATATATATATATATATTATATACATGATATAAGTATCCATAGTAATACTCAAGTTTAGCAAGACGAAATGTATTTGTAAAAACAATTACAAAGCTTAAAGCTTTCGTCCATCCTTCTGTGGATTTGATCACTAAACTAAATGAGAAATGAGAGACACAATGATGGTGAAGAAATAGATATAAATATAAATAAACTGAAACGGATGAACAAGGTTAAAATATGCGAACAAATCTCTGGGTCATAATAGTGCATAGATATAGAGAGGTCCTCTCTATATATCTATGATAATAAGAGTACTGTAGCCGTGACGTCGCGGGTCACGTGATCGGCACTTGGCTGTTTCCGCTCCTAAGAAATTAAAAGGACCAGTAGTATTTATATGATATTATATAAAATATGCTGCTTTGTTGTCTTTTAATGTTTTTTTTTTTATAATCAACAATTAAGTATTGTTTACATACTATTGTATAAATTTGTATTAGCAACAAGTATTTTTTACATACCATTGTATAAATTTGTGATTTTTTAAATCAAAATGTATGGGTCTCTGTGCTAACTTTCCTCTATTATCGATTTTCTGGCCGTTTCAAGGTCGGCCCCCTTCATTTCTTACCGAGCGGAAACGGACAAGTGGCCTTTGCAAGGAGAGGTGGTATTACGGGCTGCTCTGAGCAAGAGCCCGTGCTGGCACAAGGCCAGCTTAATCTTAAACAACAAACAACGAGGTGGTGATTCCGTCACACTACGGTAGGCAGTGCTCTATTCTATTCCTCACCAGAACATTCAGTGATCTTCAAGGCGGGACAAAACGCTGATCGTCTTCTTGATCTACAGACTCTCTGGAACAGGCGAAGGGTGGATATCTACATTATTCCGAAAAGCTTAATTCTGGACCTTTTGCAAATCCCTTCAGTTAAAAGTAAATTATTCATAATGCTAGTATTCCCCTCAAAGGTGTCATTTAAAGCGAAGAGAGCTTCCACAATCCTCCTAGTCAGTGGCGGATTAAAGGGTGGGCCACCTGGTCACGTGCCCCCCCCCCCCCCCCCCCCCCGATAAAATATTGGCTAAGTCTGAAAGCTATAATAAAATTTTGATAATGTGTATTAGCCACTGCACACCAGTCATATATTGATAGAAACACTGAAAATAGTTACATATACGTATATATATATTTCCTTTATACATGTATTTAATGCTTGTATTTGTCAAAACAACTTCACCTGTTACTCTGTAAGGTAGTATAGCTGTTGGAAAATATAATAATCCTCATAATTATAATCTCTCTCTCTCTCCCTAGCACTGAAATATATATGTGCATATGATGTAAATTATGCCTGTGTATATGCATATATATGAGCATATAAATAATATACATACACACACACACACACACACATATATATATATATATATACATATATATATATATTTTATATATATATACATATGTATATATATCTTATTATAATGTAAGTTTTGTAATGCAATTATAATTTTGGTAATATGATTAATTTACCTCAGAACCTGTGAATCATGTTATGAAATGTATATTTTTGTGTTCAGATTCCCACATTTAAAGGTAACACGTGTTAAGTAGTGTAACTTTTCATTTTTAAACATACATAAGGCGGAGAGAGGAAAAAGTAACATAAGACAGAGAGAAAGAGTATCAGAGAAGGTTGTTATTCACACCTTGAGAATGTCTGAGCCAGCTGATTTCTTTATCCGCGCAAACATGTAAGGACTTCCCAGGCAGCCTCGAATCCTTCGAGAACCTTCCTTACAATGATGTTATTCATGTTTAACATAGAGAGTTGATGTAATATGTTTTCATCTTGAACTAGATGCTTATCGCCCATACGCCATACGCTTATGGGGATAGAGAACGATTCATTCGATTCCGAGACCTAGCCGCTGGCGTGAGGGATAGTATCTCTCTCTCTCTCTCTCTCTCTCAAAGCTCTATCTCTTGCTCGCTCACTCGAGATTACCGTAACGTAATTCATGTTTATATATAAGGTGGTCACTCATTCATATATAATTCTTAGTAATATATGTGTTGTTTGTGGAATCTGAACATAGTATTATTTCTATTAGTTTTTTGAAGGCGCCCACGAAAGTGTAAAAGTGTGTAACAGGCCTTTCTCTTGAGTGAGAAGCTGCAGCTACGTATACAGGTATTTCAAATGTTTTGAAGTGCACTTCGAGGTTTTATTTTACCATTAGATAAAATTATCATTTTCAATACATTTTTCTTTTGTTTGGTCTTTTGACATGTCCATTTTTATATGCTTAATGTTTGCACTGTCAATGCTTTAATTGTTTTCATATTATGCATTATGTTTTTTTGCATTGTCTTTATTTTGTTTAATTAATTTGAATAATATTCTATTGTGTAATCGTTTGAATCTAACACTTGCAAATTAATTTGTATTTAATTAAATTTCATCTCAAATTTAATTATTGCTTTATGATTTAATTTAACTAATTTTCTTGATAAACTTTGATTTAATTTTGCTTAATAATTAATTCAAGAATTAATTAAACTTTTGTTTTCAAGTAATAACAATTTCCCTGAGATTGTGAATTTCACTTATAAATTTTGAATTTAGAAATAAAAAATTTTGTATTTAAAATTTATATGAGCATTTTATTATATCACCAGTATTATATTTTATAGTGGTAATTGTGCCGTTTCCCTCAAATGAATTAGAATCAGGGAAATACTTAGATTTGAAATTAGTGAAGGATTGATGCCCTTTAATTAAGATTACCTCACATCCATTTTAATGAACTTAGACTGATTATTTTCTTGACTGTTCAGTTCTATAAGGGATCACTATTACCTTTAGAGTATTCAGTCGTTTAGTATTTGTGATGAAGGGTCAGGTGTCTGGCTGTGGTGAGGTAAGTAATAACCAGGTAACAACAAACTGTGCCCTAAGTACAAACGGTGTCTCAGACCCAGGAATAAAAGGGTCTCTTGTGCTAACAAGTACAAATGGTAAGTGAAATAATCAGATACTTGGCAATTTGGGTTAACAAATATTAATGGTGTCCAGACGCAAATCTTTGGCTACTTCGTGCACCAAGTATTGATGGTGTCCAGACCCAGATACTCTAGGCCACTTCGTCACAATATATATATATATTCTTCATCACTTGGGGGTTCAGGGGCGTTCCTAGACATTTTGGGGCCATGGGGTACAGTCCCATTTGGGACCCTTCCTATGGGGTGGGAGGCGAGCGAAGCGATCCAAAGCAGTGGTGTGGGGGGGGGGGGGGGGGCCGCCCGGGTGGAATTCACTGTCAGGCCACCCGGGAAAATTTTTAGAATATGAGCAATTGTAGGATCATTTTAAAGGCATTTGTAAATGCAAATTTCAGACTTAGCTATATAGTATTCATAATTCTCTTCCTCTCCCACGCATGACACTGACACCTCTTGCCCAAATATTGCTACCCAGGGCTGGCCCAAGCACCCTTCAATGGGGCCACCGGCCCCCTGGGTTAAGCAGAAGGCCAGAGTCATTGAATCATTTGAATGTAGTATATTATCTGGGTAAATGGGGCCATTATGGGGGCCCAAGCACCCTTCTTCAATGGGGCCACCGGTCCCCAGGGTTAAGCAGAAATCGTTTGTAAGTGATGAAAGTTTGGTTGTTCTAGAGAACTGTGCTACAGGTGTTGCAGACCTTTTGGAAAGACTAACTGCAAAACATACTGAACATCTGTTAATAAACGAATATTCGCCAGCACTGCGAAGTTTTGCTCTAACGCTTCATTTTTATTCCCCAAATCCGTATCGTTACGTAAGGAAGGTTTTCCACACTTGTTTGCCACATCCCAGAACAATTACAAAATGGTATCAGCGAGTAGGGGGGAAACCAGGGTTTACTAATTATTCGTTTTCAGTTTTGAAAACGAAAGCCGAAGCTGCGGCGAAATTGGGTAAAAGTGTTATATACTCTTTAATAATGGGCGAAACAGCCATCAAAGAGCAAGTAGAGTGGGGTGGGAAAAAATATCATGGGTTCATTGATACGGGCACTGAGCTCGACGATGATAGACTTCCAATTGCTAAAGAAGCTCTGGTGTTTATGGTTAACGCGGTTAACGGTACTTGGAAATTACCAGTGGGATATTTCCATATTTCAGGGCTCGGGGCTCAAGAACGAGATTATTTGCTTCGGCAATGCCTGGATATGTTACATAGCGCCAATGTAACTGCTGTATCAGTAACTTCCGATGGGACAGCAACCAATATATCAATGATAAAAGAATTTGGGTGTTATTTAGATTGCAATGATATGAGATTTTCTTTCCCCCATCCAGTGACACAGGAACCCATATGGATATTTTTTTTATCCTTGTCATATGCTAGAATTAGGGAGGAATGCATTTGGAGAAAGAAAGAATTTCATGGACGGAGAGGGAAATCAATACAATGGGATTTCAAAGAGAAATTGCACACATTGCAAGATAATGAAGGTTTACGTTTAGGCAATTAGCTGAGGTCTCAAGATATTGCGTGGATAAAAAGAAATATGAGCGTTAAGCTTGCTGCTCAACTTCTTAGTGAATCCATTGCAAACTCCTGCAATATTGCTTAGAAAACAACCTTGCTGATTACAAAAGATGTGAGGGAACAATCAAATTCCTTAGGATATTCAATCATTTTTTTGATATACTTAATTCAAGAAATCTTTGCAGTCGTGACTTTAAATGTCCAATGCAACCGAAAAATGCATGTTTGTTCAAAGAATTTCTAGTGGAGGCTGAAGCTTATATTAGGCGCTTCAAACTTTCTTCCGATTTCAAACCGAAGAACGCGGTTTCAAGGCTTTGTATTTTGTATTCGAAGTTTGATCAATTTTTATGACAACTTTATTGGATGTTCTGATCATATAAAATGAGTCAAGACCATATTGAGCTTTTCTTTGGTAAAATAAGAAGTATGGGGGGTATGTAATAATAACCCTACTTCCGTGCGATTTTCTGCTGCTTATAAGAGAATTTGAGTTCACAATGACATTCAGGAAGTTCTCCGCGCTAACTGCTCACCGCTAGAATCAGTACTACCCATACTGAAATATTCAAGCAATTTTGCCCATTTACGTAATTCCATTGATGTTATAAATGCGTCTTCTCCTAAGAACAGATAGCAATTTTGATGAAAGTGATAACAATGAGGACTATACTTACATTCCTACGTCTTACCACCTATCACTTTGTTCCAGTAGTATTGTGGCGTACATTGCAGGATTTATTGTGTATAAATTGAAGAAATCCTTGCGTTGTGAAGCCAGCTTAGATTGTTTGACTGCCAATGAAAATAATGCAATTCAAAATTTAATCAAGTTGAAAAGTAAAGGAGGTCTGATTCATCCCTCGGATGATGTGGTAGAAATCTGCTAGAGATGTGAGATAGTTTAGAAAAGTAATATCATTCAATGAAAACTTGGACATTAGCCTTGGCAGAAAAGAGTTGCAAAATATTGTATATACTGTTATGAAATATTACACAGGCAAAACAATATTTTCAGAAAGGAGAGAACACATGTTTGACAACGATCCGTTGCAAAATCATTTAGTCTTGCTCATCAGAGCAATAGCTGAAAAGTACCTGCAGGTACGCTATTCCTCCTGTGCAGGAAAACATTTTACAGCCACCCTGCTGGCCAACACAAAATGAAAAGCCGCCAGACATTTTCAAAAAGGTGGCCAGTAGATAATATATTATATATAATATATATATATATATATATATATATATATATATATATGTGTGTGTGTGTGTGTGTATATATATAATATATATATAAATGTCATAAAGATTGTTTCTACATCTTATTGTAAGCTGATATATAAGGACTATTTAGTCATTAGTATGTCATTAATATATACGGATTATTTATTCATTAATGTACGGTGTTCACATTTGTAAATATATTTCTCTTATTTTGTAAATATTTTAACATAGTTTTAATACAGCAAGATAAAGTGTATGTTGTTTGCTGCTTGTTAAGCTGCGTCCACACGGTCGAACAATGTCCGACGGACAAACATTGTTACCAATTAACAATTGTGTGACGGTCTTTGCCTTGTGAGCAGAGTAAAGGCAGTGTTATACAGCCTCATCTGGTACCACTGTTTGTTGCCAGATCTACTTTCATCGTTTCAACGCTTGTGACGTCACCCTGCTTCGCCTATGCTATGGTAACAATGTTTGTCCGTCGGACATTGTTCGACCGTGTGGACGCACCTCTACCTTGGCTGTTTTTAATCGAAAACACCTGGGCTACGTAGCCGTTAAAATTTATAGCCCTCTATGGATTGGTATGGGACCCTCTATATCTATGTATGGGACACAGATTAGGTTAATCTCAAACTTTGTCACTGATTTTTGCTTAAAGAAAGGCAGCTGTGTGTTATCATGGTCTCAAACAAATCCTATTAAAACTATCTTCTAGAATAAGTGCGACTCATATATGGTTTTTTTTATGTTATTGGTCTTGAAATTGAAAATGAATAGTGTCACTGTGTCAGAAAACCACGTCGAGAGTGAACTTCTATCACCAGAAATACACATCTCTCACCCCTCGGTCGGATGCCCGAGAATCGAACTCGCGGCCACCGAAGTGGCAAGTCAAGACCATACCGATTACGTCATTGATGCGCTGTGACCGCTGACTGACCTGGCTTCCTGGGGTCCAAGGTAAGGACTGTGAGTCAGGGCATCTCCATAAACTATTATTCCTCCAAGCCCTGCCCTTGCCCCAATCAACCTTACCCACCCTCCTTCGATCCGTATGAGAAGGTCTATAATGGGCTCTACGATTGAGAAGGCCCACCTGGAGAGCCCTATTTCTTTTACATAACATTTTTATTCTCAAAATTTGAAACTAGGGCCCTTGAGTGGGCCCCAAACTTTCGGGTCCAAATATAAATAGGGGCTTTGACCATTTTGGGGCCACTGTCCTGTCATAGCAGCGATGGTTAAATTTCGCATTTTGGGGCACCCCCCCCTCACTTTGGGGCCCAGGGGGCGGTTTCAAACAGGGCCCCCTCAGGAACGCCACTGGGTGGACTAATCCTCGGTGAAGTAGGCATGGGGATACGGAAGGACATGGCACATTACATTGGTTTCTTTATTGGCTAGCGACGCTTCGAGACAAAGTCCCATATTCGGGATAAAGTCAAGAAATAAATGTTACATTAATACAAAACATTTAAAAAAAGCAAGTTAACGTAAAATTATTATCAATTAAACTATTTCTAAGTAAAATTACGGATTAAAAATTCTCAAAGAATGAGTATTACATTAATACAAAACACGTTCAACAAAGGGAAATGTAAAATCATAAACAATTCAAACATTTTTAAGTAAAATTAGGAAAACACCTTGCTCAAGCGGAGTCCCGCCGGATGTGTGTCAGCCGCCAAGACGGTGGAAAAAGTCAAGAAGAGGAAAAGAACAAAATGATGTGGCTTTATGCTATATACAAAGGTGCTGAGGTGGTATGGTTGTTAAGTGAAGGTACCAGTTTCTTAATTGCCAAATTTTCAAGAATGAGGTGGACGGTGTTCATATGGTGACGTCATAATGACCTTAAAGTTATTATAATTTATGTCTGCCTCACAGATTCTGGCGCGATTCCTGATATTTGATTGTTCAGGGGTGGATAAT
Source organism: Macrobrachium nipponense (assembly GCF_015104395.2). NCBI lineage: Eukaryota > Metazoa > Arthropoda > Malacostraca > Decapoda > Palaemonidae > Macrobrachium > Macrobrachium nipponense. The sequence continues at coordinate 26,179,226 of NC_061109.1, read as the reverse complement.
TTGCTGTCCGTTCCGTAACTTCGCCTCTATGAGCATCACATCTCACTTTGAGCAACCGGCGCCTACTTCATACGTAGGTCTGCTGATTACATCGACAGCAATTAAATAAATATACTACGCCGGATCGCATCAAGGGGGGCAATTTCTCTTTGTGTTTTAGGAAGCTACCAACGGATCTAGGATTCACACAAGTGAATCTGATATCAACTGCTGGATAATGGTGAATTAAAATGTTCTTAAGAGGACAAAAACATCCTATCGTGTAAATAAGGTAGCTAATTTAATATAGTACCTAGGTTTTTGTGTTGAATGGACTGCACCAGGTGGATGAAAAAAAGTTATTGATAGTATTTCATCCACCTTAATCAATGTGTACCTACTACTAGTGATAGTGATAAAATTAGTGACGATACTGATGATATGTAATGTAATACAGAATAATAAACTCGGTGGCGAGTTGCAGTTAATGAGAAAAAATCATAAGCACAATAATGTCAATGAGTAAAATTCAAAATAGTAGCTTTCGGCTGTGGTTTTGCATCTGCTACCTTCCTCAGAGAGAGAGAGAGTGAGAGTACTATGTATGTTTTAGCTAGGAGTTCTTCAGTTCTTTTGTTTTATATACGACTATATTATTTTATTTTACTGCCATACTCAGTTTTTGTATCTTAATATTCTTGTTTTCGAGTTTTTATTCCCTTTAATGGTTTAAGGATTTTTATTATGCTACGCTTAGTTTACATAGACTTAATATTTTTTATTTAAACTCATATTCTCGCAATTTTCTGTCTTGACAATTCCGATGACTGCATCAGACCCTGAACGCTGTTTTTCGACACTGAAAAGGATAAAACTGTTTCAAGGACCACTGTGAATCAGGAAGGATTAAATGCACTTTCAGTGATTTCGATGGAAAAAACATTTATGAACAGTGCTTCAGATATCAATGAAGAATTTATTGATTTTTTTTGCTCTAAACAAGAACAGAAGAATGGAATTAATTTTTTAGATTTTTAGATAAAATCATTGCAGTCATGATAAAGCCCTTTATTTGTAAACCGTGGTGTATATATATATATATATATATATATATATATATATATATATATTATATATATATATATATATATATATATATATATATATATAATGTGTGTATGTGTTTTTATGCAGTTGATATCAAGAAATGAAAAAAAAATATGTAACAGCACCCCTATCAATGATAGCCACGGGCCGTCATTATACACAGGGTACCATTACACAGGCATATCTCAAATCCTGTCAAATGCTATTGAGAATTGCAGATATACATATCATTACCGAAAAGGGATCTGCCCATTTCGTCACCACACAAAAATATCAAAATCCAACAGTATAAAAATGTTGGTCAAACTGACTCATAAAATAAATGTTTTGGAGGACAAGCAGTTTATCAGTGTACTAATTTTGTCTTACAACGGAGCAAAATTTCAACGGAACGGTAAACCCATAAAAATAGTAATATTGCAGTGAACGCTCTAATTAGTGAATATCGTCGTACAACACAAGAGAGAGAAAAAATATAAAAGGTTTATTATCGCTGTCTAAGGAAAGCGGGATTATTGGTGACGAAACAGATTTCACAATGGCGGATTCTTGGTGACGAAATGGGTTTTTGGTGACGAACGGGGTACGTGACGAACCGGATTGGTGATGAAATGGGGTGTATTCGAAAAAATCTGCCCATTACCAAATACAATAGCATGCTCATTACTCTACTGGGAAAAGGTACATTAACCTCTACCGACACTAGTAACCCAGAGCACATTATAAAAACATATCTCAATTCCTATCAAACATTACTGAGACTTGTTGATATGTATTATATATATTATAATATATATAAGATATATATATAATATATAATAATATATATATTATAATATATATATATATATAATATATATATATATATATTTCCATACCGAAAATATTTGGTTTGGTAGAGAACGCAAATTCTATGCTTGTTGCGCTGTGGTTACGCTAATCGGTAAACGAGGTAACGAACTCAAAATTTAAATATGTTGGCTACTCAGAAAAGGGAAGTTGACCTTTACCGAAAAAGTTTGCTCAAATCTATCAGATATTAATTGAGACTCTCAGATGAGTTCACTACTAAAGAAAATCGGCCCGGTAGCGAACACAAAAATACCGAAAAATACTTTTATTTACTCAATTAGTCCATGAGCCAGGCCAAAATAAGGTACCACCTGTACTGGGTAAACTTAACCCCCATTTCTAGATACCCCATGTCTGTAGTTTATGAAAATCCTTGTTAACATTGTCAAACTGCATAGCTTTTGGTCAGTGTAGCCCATTGATTCCAAATAATCACAAGAATTTTAAGGTCTCATTGAAAACAATCTTTTGACTGTGTACAGATTATTTTTTAATGCAGATTTCTGAAATTTTATCAGATTGTACACATCATATGCAAACCACTAGTGCAAATATTATTGTCCTAAGTTTATTACAAGGTCAGATTTTGATATCTGAAAAAAAATAACTAAAATGAAGAATTTTTTTGTTGTATAAACTTAATTACGTTTAACTTTATGACCATACATAAAACAAATCAGAATTCTAATGATCTAGGATACTGCACACATGTCCAAGGAACGCATTGATATATAATATTTTGTTTTGGGATACATGAGTATTTGTATAATCAAGCTAATTTACAAATACAATGAAATATTAAAAGTCGTATAATCCTATCCTACGCGACTATTTTCTATTCATACGCAGCTCAAACTTTTTTATCAAAAAAAGCAAATAATCTTGTCTCCTAAAAGTTTATGCAAGCAATATTCTCATGGCATTAGTTACAAAATAAAACCAAAACAAAAAAATTACTTAGAAACTAAAAACCATCTCGTATTTAAACAGAACATAAAATTTTAATATCTATCCCACTATAACCGTATAATATTGCAATAAAAATTATGGTGGTCTGAAATTATTTTTAACAGAAAAATTAGTTCATATGATAAACACTCGCCATATTAACCCAATTATCACCAAAACTACAATTATTAATAAGAGGGTTATATAAACCATTATTAATCATCATATTCGTCGTCACACAAGTCCTGCAATTCTGTACTAAGTTCCCTATCTTTCCCTTGATTATTGCAAATTTTGAAGTTTGCACATATCTGTAAATTTCAAGCCATTGATAAGGCAAGTACAATCTGATGACTTGCAGGAACGTGCACACCTGCATGCTAGTAGCTGTAGTACTGCCTCTGGTGCAGGAGGTCCTTGTAGCCATTTGATGGCTAAGGTACCATTATCTATTTCCCAGCCTGACTCTGTTGGATTTGGTAGAACAGGATAACGCTGCAAACACTGTCTCCAAATTGCAGATTGGAAGTTAGCCCTTTGTACATGCATGAAAAGGGATCCTGGCATGGTGGTAAACTGCTTGACTCTATTTCTCCCCGCTTAGAACCCAGAAGAGTTGATGGCGAAGTGAGTTCACTGACGTTGTTTTTGTAGCACTATTGTACATGCTGCAGGTGATTATCTGCAGTTTTTCAAATAGGTCCGATGAAACAGTTTGCATTGCGGACGAGGTTCACAATATGTAGCTTGATATTGTCTTGTTTTGATTTCATTTTGGATTAAATGCATTGATTTTTTCCCTCTTCCATGGCTAAGGCGCTGACAGTGTCGCAACCAGTGAATGCATGCATGCCAATTAAACGCCTCACATACTGCTTGTTTTCCAAGTGCCTCACTAAGTTTTTTTAATGTTAATAAACTGAGTTCGGGTTTTTTTCCCACATTTCATATACAGTGTACAAGGGATCAAGCTACTGATACCTAATGCTATAACCAAGACATCAGAATCCTTTGCATTGATAACCACATTCTTGATCTCAGACTCAGCTGCATGTAAGGCATGCAGGAGAATGCGAGTGTCTGCTTCTTCCTGGAGACACTCCAAATTAGTTTCAACTTCTGATAATTCTTTAGTTAGTTTGTAGCATTTTTCTTCGCATGTCACATAGAGTACGGTATCATTTAAGCTTTCTCTCAGAGGAGCTTTTTGCCACTCATTTACCAAGAATTTGATGAGGTTTTTCTTGCTTGATGCACAACAAAGAATTTTTCTCCATTGTTGAATTGTGTGGCCTGGAGCTATATTGCTTAGCTGTATGCCCATTCCTTCACCTCTCTTTGCCTTTCAAGATCCTTGATGGACTTATCACGATACACATCGAATACCTTATATCAATGCGTTGGCTTCCGCTGCCTTCGTGGATAACCTGAGAAAGGACAGAAACAAAGCCAATTCTGCAAAGGTCTTATCTGTAGGTTTCATTTTCTGAATTAATCCATTCCATCAATTATGGTTGCTCTATCTACAGGAATAACCTCTGTTGGTGTGATCATCTTCATAAGTTCTTTTGCCAAGACACTTTTGTTAGTTTTGTTTTTCTAATTGATCCATCCCCATATGCTAAGGACCATGGCAAGGGTCCCAAAGATGTGACAATACGCTCTTTCATGTCTAATCTCCCTCTTTTCTGCTACAAGAATCATATGAGCAAATAATTTTCTGTCAGCATTAAGAACAATATCCTTTGATGATCCAACTTTATGAATTGTCTTGTATGCATCAGAAAATGTCTTCAGCTTGAGCTTTTATTCTCCATGGAACTGTTTGCTTAGAAAGATCCCCTTCAATACGCTCACGCTTGAATGTTTCATATGCTGCTTCTCCTACTTTTTCTGCTTTAAGGAGATCTTTTGAACACTCTGGTGGTGCAACTTTCCCACTTGCTAGGTTTACAAATTCTGTTTGTCAGGGTCGAAGGGATTGATCCAATGACTTTCCATTATTTCAACAAAGAGCTTACTTGACATTCATCTTTTTCTATTCTTTTAGGTTGAAGATCGGATGTGTCAACTTTGATTCACCTTGTCCCTGTCATTTCCCTGATCTGCCAAAGGAATTTGCTTCTGTACTCAGCATTTAGGTAATAGCGCCTCACAGCCCCACCCTTCAGGCTAAATCCTTTGGTTCCTCCAGGTGTCTGGGTGTCTTTATTTACCGTTTCTTCAATTGCTTGATCAACGGGAATTCTGCCAAAAGGATTTTTGTCCCCAATCTGAACAGAAAATGCACCTTTCGTGAACTCGTCATAGACACCTGGATGATCTACATGGAGTCTTGACATTGTAGCATAGTAATAGGCTAAGAACCTGCATAGTAGTTATTTTTATCATATGCAAAACACCAACAAATCATTTTTCTAACCATGTAAGATGGAGAAGCCAACCTTCTCTAGAAGCCCTAAGCAGACCCAGTAGTATATCAACCATATCCAAATATGATACCCAAAATGCAGAGAGAGTGTGCTGACTGGTGAGGATACCAAGATGTTCATAAAATAATTCCAGTATTCTAGCAAAGTGGGAGTTTTCCCGTAGATTGTCATAAGCTGAATGAGTTATGCTGCTATTGAAGTCATTTACATCATAGTTTAAAAGGTGTTCTAAATGTACCATCATATCCTTATGTTCTGTCTCAAGCCACACAATAAATCTCTTCCAGACAAGTCTCATTAGTGCCTCATATACAAGCTTGTGGGCTCTTACAGCTCGATTGTATTGTCTACCTTCCATGACAGATGAAACAGAGCCCTCTGCAACAACTTTAGCCTCAACACAAAGGTTCCGCAGCCCAGCATCTTCAAAACGCTTTCCAATTATTGATAGTAAGTTGCATATGAGGTGGAAAATCTCCCATCCTAATTATTACATTTTTGAATTCATCATGTTTCCACACCACCTCAGTAACTTTAGAATATATTGCCTGGTCAAACACACAAACTAATTTTTTGGCAATTCAAGAGATTGCATGATTTGAAAGAGACTGATGGAGTATTTCATTAATTGTTGACATGTCAGTAGCAGGAGCATTGATTGTGGGCAAGTATCCAATTGTGTCTTGGGATATATCAATCATCTCGGATAAGCATGTTAAAACCTGTCCAGCTGCATACTGTTTGAATATTATTGTCGAACATCCTTAACATAAGCCAGATGAATTCTTAAATCTTGCCTCTTGAATTTCATGAGTTGCATCAATTTCAATGCCATCAACACATGATGGTCCCAGTTTTTTCCCTGCATTATACACAGGAATTAACTTTGGTGTAGCACTGATGCTTCGCTGTTTTGACTTTGGTATGCTTGGCTTTGTCTTCATTGGAACAGAACCTTCAACCTTTGCCTGAATGATGATCCCGTTAACTCTATGTGAAGTACCTTCTCCTGTAATTGTTTCTTTCCAGACGATCAATATTATCAAAAGCCAAAGTAGTGAAGACATGTGGTGAAATACTTTCAGGTAAAGCAGGTCCCTCTGCTGAAGCTAACTTCTGGAGGCAAAGGGCTGTATCAATTTCTTCAAGCAATGTATAAGAAATACATGACAGAATCTGTTCAGAATTTGAATAAGTTCAACATTGCCAGTGAGTGTCTTTACAGCGATGGCAGCAAAATGTGTTTTGGAGGTTTTATTTTGCCATGAGATACTGCATAAATCAAATCACTGCCAAATGAGCTGATAAGTCTCTGTCCTCTTCTTTGTGGGTCTATATTTTCATTTCCTCCAGTCAGCGAAGGTAGAGAGAAACTGTCTCAGAGAGACAGGCAGCTCAAAAGGTTCATCTGTACTGGGAGGCCAAGACTGGTTGAAATCATGATTTTTATGTCAGTCCTTATTTGCATAGCAGCTTTCATAACTGTCTCTGGAGATTTGCTTGAATTTGCTTGGTTGAGTTTTTCTTGAAGCCCATATGCATGTTTAACAAGTTCATTTTTAGACATACTATCAGGGTATAACAGCAGTCTACCATTAGTATTAGACACAATGTGTAAACTCTCACCAAATTCAGCTTCAAGTTTACGACGAAGATGTTTCCTTGTACTTTTTCTCACACTATCTATGCCTAAGGATGTCAATGATGATTCTATTCGTGATACAAGATATGTCATTTCTACAATTTGTGGCTTTGGAATTATATCATTTCGAATATATGTATACAGCTCCTCATGTGCCAGCCTTTCTGCATTACAATATGCATCTTCTTCAACACAGTGTGCCTCTTCCATATCAGTACCTTTCTTTGCTTTCACCATTTTCTACAATTTTATTACTTTTTAGCCACCTTCCAGGTATAAGCATTATAACATGTTGAATATAATATCCTTCTGAAGCAATTAAGTCTGTACTAAGAATTGCAAGCATTTTTTTCATCCATTTTTACTAAAGCAGCCCTCCTGAGAGTGTCATCTGCGCGAAACTCCTGGCTCGGACCAGGTTTTCTCTAGTTCCTGATCCACTCTTGTACTTTGTTCTCCTTCCACAAATGATGCATTCTTCACTGCTATAAACACTTAAACTACTTGGTTTGCCACGAATGGATCGCCGAGAATCATTTGAGGATAATTCTATTTCATTATCACTTTGTTGAGATTGTATAGAATTTAAACTTCTTTTCATTGTGAAGTAACTATGGCACTTTCTATGATAAAGACTGGAGGTATTTCATCATCTTTCACACCTTCAGCCAACTCTAAAATACCAACATGTTGCCTGATTTTGGCTGCATTGAGAAGAGTCTGCCATGAGCAGATGTTCTTTGGAGATACAAGGGCTGACCTATCAGTAGTACAATGAATCATACAGCTATTGCCATGTTGGACTAGAAGAGCTTGTTTTCTACTTTTTTTATTTATCTGCAAATGACGAATATCATATCTCAGAAGATCATATACATGACCAAATGGGAAGTACTGAATTCAAGTCAGTTCATAACTCAATTGACGAAACTGCAGGAAATTGACTATTAATATATGTAAATGATTATTGTAAGTCATTAACACGATAATATTTGTCAACCTTACCTTCGCAATGCGTGTGATGTATTGCTTTCAGATGTAGAACAAAATATTGCATGCAGTCTTATATCTAAAAAGTGGTGAATTATTCCCTTGCCATTGTTTTTTACCTTTTATTCCTTGCTCTGTAAAAAGGGAAATACATTTCTTGAAAACAAAATTAATGGATAAAAAGAAGCAAACATAAACACAGCATGAACAAATACTCTTGTTGCATGATAACAGGTGGTAATACTTTATATAAACATTCCATGGCTGCCAGTAATTTATAGCACTTTATATGAGTCTGTAGGCACTAAATATCACTAAGACTAAAACATGATGGGAAACGAACTTTTCCACAACAATCAATGGACTGCTTGAAAACTTTCAGTATCCTTAATTGCTTCCCTTCTGACGAAGTATTAGCTATGTGTGAACAGAAAGAATTAATCGACGTCGGATAGGGTTGCTCGACTCGTACCGATTTAGTGTAAATTGTAAAATTAGCTTGATTATACACAGAAGCATGCATTCTACATCAGGTTATTGTATATCATTATGTTCCCTAGACATGTGGGCAGTATCCAAAAATCATTAAAAACTCTTACTTGTTCAATTGCCTGGTCATACCGTTAAACTTAATTACGTAGATACCAAAAAAATATTCATTTTGCTTTTTTGCTGGTATCAAAATCCGACCTTGTAATAAACTTAGGATAAATAATATGTGCACCAGTGGTTTGCCTATGATATGTGTACAATCTGATAAAATTTCAGAAATCTGAATTAAAAAATAATCTGTACACAGTCAAAGAGTGTTTTCAATGAGACCTTAAAAATTCTTGTGATTTTTTTGGAATTAAGGGGCTACATTAGCCAAAAGCTATGCAGTTGACAATGTTAACATGGGTTTCCATATACTATAGACATAGGGGTATCCAGAAATGGGAGTTAAGTTTACTCAGGTCGGGTGGGTGGTACCTTTTTCTGAAAGTTGAGTGTCTGGCTCAAGGACTAAATTCGGAAAATGTCTCGAACGTAAGTATTAGTTCGGCAACGAATGCAATGTTAACAATATGACGTTAACCTGTAACGGTGGCGGTGCGGTAACTAACTACTGGCAGTTAAACAATTTGATTGAAAATTCGCTACTGCAGCGAAATATGAAAAACTTGAATAATAACGAAAATTATATTATTCATAATAAAATAAGGTTTTACATATACTTACCAAGTAACGACTACATAGCTATTTGTTTCAACTCGTCGGCAGCTAGAATTTTGGAATTTGCAGTAGCACTACTTTTTGTTTGGGTTAGGTGATTAATAAGTATAAAGCCTGGGTCACACATTGGCGATTTCAGACCGCGACTCTCGTAAAGGCTGGGTTTGGCGATCAATCTCCTATAGTCGCGGAGCTTGGGCTCCCCAAAAACAGAAATGTCAGCTGATATCGACTCTATGACGACTTCCGCAACGAACAGCAATGCGCAAGTTGAGATGAGATTACGTATTTACGTAGTCGTACGTGCAAGTCACCGATGATTTAGGCCACACCCACATTTAACGGATTTTAAGAGACGGCATGAGAATTTTTGACGATTTATTTGCGATTTAGTTATGTAATATTACGAATTACGTAATAGGATGGTAATGAGTCATGATGTTAGCCGCTTGTGTGTTGCACAACTTAATTTTGATATATAAAAAATCCTACTGCCATGAATGAGGCAGATCGAAATAGGAATCAGTCACATGAGGTCGTCTTCGTAATTATGTAAACTCCCCTGCAGACTTCGTTCATTGGCAGGAATCAATGACATCATAAAACAATAAAAAATGCCTCTTCATACCTTATAAAATCATGTTGAAAAACTACATAAATTTCCTGAATAAAACTTAAAATTCAAAAATATTTATATAATTACCAAATATATCTTCTTTTAAGTAGTATTAAGTGTCATATTTATCTACAGGGTGTTTCGAAATTAAAGCCCTCCCCTCTACAGCATAAACTAAAATTGATAAGGACAAAAACAAAAGTAATTCAGAACAGGTATCTATTTAAGTTTCTCTCTGAGTATTTAATATTCTCTGTGGCCTCCATCTGCCTGTACCACAGCCTGCATTCTTGAGGGGTATGATTTCAGCAAATCGCAAAAAAGCTGAGACTCAAACTCCATTTCCCTGAGCACTTCGGTCACCTCTCTTCGCAGGTCATCGAGGCTTGGTATACCATCATAGTTCACTGTGCGCACTTCAACACAATCCTTTAAGATACTACCAATGTTTTCACACACATTAAGGTCAGGGGAGCTACCTGGAAATTCACTTGATGAGAAGAAATTGATACCACTGTTTTGAAGTAGCTCCTGTATCTGAAGAGCCTTGAAACATGGTGCCTTATCCTGCAAAAATGTGACTTCTTCAACAGATAATACATTTTCAGGATCTCTGAGGAAAGGAAATACTCCACCAGTAAGAACGGTTTCTCTGAAGTATTCGCCATTCCCTGACTGTCCTTTTTCTTTGATCCACATCAACTGTTTGGCTGTGAAACAGCAAAATTCCCAAACATTCAGGAAATTTCACAACTTGGCAATAGTGCACGTCATCACTTATATCATCCAACTTTGCAGCCCAAATGATGTTATTTTTATGATTTGGCTTCCTGACTGTGTAAATGAAGAATTCATCTGATGCGTCAACATGGAGAAAGTCAGCTTCATCCCAACCTTTAAGAAATGAACTACAAAACCATGCACAGTCTTCTCTGTTGCTGAGTGATGTTGGGCTTGCTGATAACATGAAATGGCTTGATACCAGATTTTTTTTAACTCACGATATACAGCACTATAACTTCTCCTTTCCCTTTTTGTTTCTAGTTCAAGTGCCAATTTACATAAAGACTTTCTTGGTGTACCCACTGCCTCAGCTATGATGTCTTTTGAGTCCTGAGAAAGAACTTCAAGCCTTCCAAGATTCTCACTCTTTTTGCGATGAGTCATATGGATTTTTGTTCCAGTTTCTTTTAACAAAAGATTCGTCTCTTTTAATGTATTTAGCTATCCAGGAACGTGAAATGAAGGATGAGCCAGCATCCCTGGCTTCTCTAAAGGTTATAGCCCGGATTCAGTCGATCCATCTGATTCCCTCCAAGTCGTTAGCCATGGCTGTATATAACTCCGTCACTCAGTCTGAAAATACAAGAAATGTAAAATGAAAAATAGCTTAATAGTAACTGGTATAACTGAAGTTCTCAAATTATATCAAGAATACCTACTGAAAATCTTTAATGCAATATATATTTTACTCAAAATAGAAAATGCCTTTCGTTTCCTATACTCCATAACATGCTTATAGATTGAATTTGATTGCAATGAACTTACTAAAGAAAATCATGTTGAAGAGCTGTAAATTTCGCAAATAAAAGTTAAACTTCACCTTTATTTATATTATCGAATATATTTTCGTTTAAGCTGTATTCATTGTCATATTTAGTTATATCTGAAATTCTCAAATGATATCTAGAATACAGAAAATCTGGAATGCAAAGTATACTTTACTCAAAATTGAAAACCGATTCAACTGTATGTAATTAATTAAGCCCTTGACGTATATTTATAGGCCGCCGACGTACTTGACACATTCTGACTCACTGCGCACGTTGTGAGTTTGCCAGGTACATGACGTATGTTGTACTGAATGCCGTAATTCGCCATTGCTAGTTACAATTTGCGTAACCAAATGCCGTAAGTCGAGAGGCCATTACGAAATTGTTACGTGTTGCACCATGGCATGGCAACTTTTGACAGTAGTCGTGGAATGACGGCGATTGACTATGCAAGGCACCCTTGCATAGTCGCCATCACTGGCACAAAGTCGTCAAACTCGCTTGCTTACGATTTATGGCGATTTGGTTGTAATATGTGCCCCAGGCTTAAATATATTTCAAGGGCTTAATTAATTACATACAGCTGCCTTGGTTTTCAATTTTTAGTAAAATATATTTAGGATCCAAGATTTTCTTTATTCTTGATATAGTTTGAGAACTTCAGATATAACTAAATATGACAATGAATACAACTTAAACGAAAACATATTCGGTAATATAAATAGAAATGAAGTTTAACTTTTATACACGAAATTTACAGCTTTTCAACATGATTTTCTTTAATGAGTTCATTGCAATCAAATTCAATTTATTAGCATGTTCTTAAGTGTAAGAAATGAAAAGGCAGTTTCTGTTTTGAGTAAATTATTGCATTAAAGACTTTCAGTTGGTATTGTTGATATAATTTAAGCTTCAGATCTAGATAAATATGACACTGAATACTACTTAAAAGAAAACGTATTTGGTATTATATAAATATTCTTGAATTTTAAGTTTCATTCGGGAAATTTATATAGTTTTTCAACATGATTTTATGAAGTATGAAAAGGCATTATTCATAGTTTTATGATATCATTGATTCCTGCCAATGAACGAAGCCTGCAGGGGAATTTACATAAGCACGGGGACGACCTCATGTGTCACTGAGTCCTCCCGATCTGCCTCACTCATGGCAGTAGGATATATATATATATATATATATATATATATTATTATATATATATATATATATATATATAATATATTACATATATATGAATCCTCCTGCCATGAGTGAGGCAGACTATGTACGCTGAGACATGCCTTTACCTCTCCGCCTTGTGATATCTGTAGGGCTTCAGCCCCCTTACTAGCCTTCTACATATGTATATAATATATATAGATATATATATATATATATATATATATATATATATGTATATATATATATATATATATGTGTATATAATATATATATGTATATATATGTATATATAGTATAGATATATATATATATATATATATATATATAATATATATATTAAGGGGGCTGAAGCCCTACAGATATCACAAGGCGGAGAGGTAAAGGCAGCGTACATAATTTATTGGCGACGTTTCACATCGCTTCGATGCATTTTCAAGGCTGGGGAATTGATAAGAACACAAACATATAAGACTTGTCACTATTAAAACACGGTACAATATTTAAAATTGGATACTAAAGCACCAAAACATTTAAAATGTAAAAAATACTGTACAAGCGGGAGCGACAGGTAATAGAATGATACCTGTCGCTCCCGCTTGGACATCGGTGATTATGAAATGATTGGATCAGCCAATAAAGATGATGAGTTATTAACACTTGAATCCATTTTAATCAAAACCAATGTACCGAACTTAAATGCCCAGTCCTCGTCAGTTCAGTTGTTCATAGCCTAACTGCTCGCTTGTTTTTTCTTTTTCTTTTTCCCCGCTCTGTCCTTCAGTCACTTTCTAACTTTTACTCTGGTAGGTTATCTCTCCAACCTAGTGTTTTGTTGTACAGTATTATCTACATTTTACTTGTTTTAGTGTCCCATTTTAAATATTGTATCGTGTTTTATTAGTGACAAGTCTTATGTTTGTATTCTTATAAATTTCCCAGCCTTGAAAATGCATCGAAGCAATGTGAAAGGTCGGCAATAAATTATGTACAATGAGACATGCCTTTATCTCTCCGCCTTGTGATATATATATAAATATATATCTATATATTATATATTATTATAGTATATATATATATATAACCTATAGATATATATATATATGGGGATACAATCCACAATGAAGTAAAATCCTCTTGTAGTTTAAAATATATATTTCTTGTACAGGATTTTACTTCATTGTGGATTGTATCCCCATTTACTTAGAGGTACGACATAGTACCTGGCTTCTGCATATATGATATATATATATATATATATATATATATATATATATATATACTATATATATATATATATATATATATATATATATCAAAATTAGGTTGTGCAGCACACAAGCGGTCAACACCAAGGACTCAACACGATCAAGAAGAGGATTTATAGGGGTTTGAAACACTGAATCTATGGAAGATAAATGGAAAATATTGATTTTAATTATTAGACTATAGATATATAATATGGTGGCATCCATGTTTACGACTCGGTACAATCACGTACATAAGTCGGAATATTACATAGCTAATAATTTTTTGTTATAAGCAATTGCTTGGTGTGTCTATGGGCTCAAAATTATCGCCCATCCTGTCCAATCTGTGCGTGGAGTTCTTGGAGAAGAGTTTTGTGATCCACACATTGAGCCATTGGTCTGGGTCAGATTTGTTGATGATATTCTTATTCTTTTCAAAGGAGACGACACACGGTTGCAACAGCTGGTTGACCGTGCCAATACATTGTACAGACGGCCAACGAAGAATTGGCGTACTTTCTTAATTCATTGTTCGTTAAGGAAATATTACCGTATGCAGGTGCCAGATTATTTACGTAACATTTCCTTTCAAAGGTGCTATACTTGAAATAAATTACATTAGAATTGAGTAGACTTATTCAACGTATTAAAGATAATTATTTTGCAAAGTAAGAAAAATATATAACGAAGGTTCCACGATTTCTAATTTTATTCTCAACTAGCTTCGTGACAGCATACCGAAGATTTTGAAGTTGGCTTTGCTGCCGCTCGAGTCTTTACTCAACGTATCGTACTGCACTGGGGTGTTGTCATTTCGTCTCCTACAGCCGATAAATAATACATCAAGGCGTTAACATTCTTTGAAAACGATGTTTAATTAAACTAATTTTGTCCTTTGATCAATAAAATAATTTGCATGACACATTTAGTGGGCCTAAATTGGACTTCTGATTATCCCACATGATTAGCCTATAGGTCTATACTCTCTCGGATACGTAATTATTAATGAATATTTAAATCGACATATATATATATATATATATATATATATATATATATATATATATATATATATATATATATTAATCTGCTTTATTTGACTATTCCCGTTATTCTTGTTTTAGTTTTATTAGCCATGTTCGCCTTTCTTCTTATCCTTTTCATAATTGCTTAACATAATTAACTCTAACCTAGCTATTCAAAGTCAAAACGCAATCATAAAAAAATCAAACGAATATAATTCAGTCTTATTTTTTATCGATGTCCTCGCCTTCCTTGGATCCCAGTCGGAGACAGCATGTTCGTTCGTTCGGCCTCCTCTCTGTGTGTGTCCAGAATTCTTGAGCATTTGAACTTGAACGTCTTGAAGATCTCTGGAGATGTTGTTATCCTCGACGGAGCCACAGCTCCGTCGAATCCTGCCCCAGAGATCTTCTCCGCTCAAATTGCTACAGAGGAAGAGTGAGAAAAGGACTATTCTACTTACGAGAACAGAGGAGAAAGGCTTCTGCAATCCTCAGGAATCCCAAAAGGAAATCGCCCTTCAAGACACGAAAGAAGGAAGACGAAGGACGAACGAACACACTGTCTCCGTCTGTCTTCAAGGAAGGAAGGAAGACTTCGAAATTTACAAGAGAAGAATCGAAGCTTCCGTCAGCTTCTCAAAACAACCATCAGCATCAAGCGTCTTTGACTCAGCCTCTCGACAACAGGGTCTGCCGTCAAGGGCTAAGAGAAAGTGGATGAAGATTGCATGAAGGTCTGCAAAGGACGTCACAAGGAGACGAGGACCAAAAGGACTGGATACTGGAAGAGGATTGGATAGTGGAACTACTACAGAGGAGTGAGAATAGGACTACTTACGAGAACAGAGGAGAAAGGCTTCCCAAATCCTCAAGAATCCCAAAATGAACTCGCCCTTCAAGACACACGGGGAGGAGGACGAAGGACGAACGAACACACAGTCTCCTTCTGCCTCCAAGGAAGGAGAAAGACTTCGAAAGAATCTGAAGCCACTCTTGCAGAGCTGTGGCTCCGTCAAATACAGCCACAGAGATCTTCACTGCTCAAATTGCTAAAGAATCCCAATTGCCTCCGTCTGTCTCCAAGGAAGGAAGACTCCGAAATCCACAAGAGAAGAATCGAAGCTTCCGTCAGCTTCTCAAACCAACCATCAGCACCAAGCGTCTTTGATTCAGCCTCTCGGCAACAGGAGCCTGCCGCCAAGGACTGAGGGAGGGAAAGAGGAGGAAAGAAGCAAGAAGGTCTGCAAAGGACGGCACAAGGAGACGAGACCAAAAAGGAGGAGGGACACCAGAAAGAAGGATGGACTCAGAAAGAAGACCGACACAGAAAGGAAGACTGGACTCAGAAGAAGACTGGACACAGAAAGAAGACTGATCCAGAAAGAAGACCGGACACAGAAAGAAGACTGCGATCAGAAATAAGACTGGACACAGAAAGAGACGGACACAGAAAGAAGACTGGGACTCAGAAAGAGACTGGACAACAGAAAGAAGACGGGACTCAGAAAGAAGACTTGGACTAAAAAGAAAGATGGACACAGAAAGAAGACTGGAACTCAGAAAGAAGATGGACACAGAAAGACTCAGGAAGAAGGACGACACAAGAGAGACTGGACACAGAAAGAAGGACTGGACTAGAAAGAAGGACCGGACCAGAAAAGAAGACTGGACAGAAAGAAGATGGCACAAGAAAGAAGACTGGACTCAAGGAGAAAGTGGACACAAAGAAGAGGACTGACTGGGACACAGAGAGGACTGGACTCAGAAAGAAGAAGACTGGACACAGAAAGAAGGACTGGACTCAGAAAGGAGACTGGACACAAAAAGAAGGAGGACAGCGGATACGGATGCGGAAAATGAGATAGAGAGAAACAAGAAAACCACAGTGAAGTCAAACGGAAGGAGAGCAAGAAAATTGATTTAAAAAATCAGATAAAAAATTCAGAGAGAGAGAGAGAGAGAGAGAAGAGCAGAGAGCGAGAGAGAGAGAGAGAGAGACAGAGAGAGAGGAGAAATTTTACCAAACTACCGCTCCAAACCATTTAATAGAGAGAGAGAGAAATTCTACCAAACTTCTGTTTCAACTCTTTAATCCCCCGAGAAAGAGAGAGAGAGAGAAATTTTACCAAAACTTGTTTTAAACTCTTTAATTGAAAGAAGAGGAGAGAGAGAAATTCTACCAAACTTTCTGTTTCAACTCTTTAATCGAGAGAGAGAGAGAAATTCTACCAAACTTCTGTTTCAACTCTTTAATCGAAAGAAAGAAAGAGAGAGAGAGAGTGAGAGAGAATTCCAATTAAATGGAAGGCATAAAAAAGCCCCCCTTTTTTTCCCCCCCCCCTATATATACAAAAATACTCAAAAGAAGTCTAATACAATACATAGGCTGAAATAAAAAAAGATCAATTGTTATTGTAAATAAAATTCGTCCATAATTACATCACGAGTTAAAAACTCTACAAATATTGCAATTTGAGTTTGGTTAAGTTTACTAATAAAGCACTTAACTTCATTCGCACTTTCCTTTAATGAATGAAAGAGCGCAATTCGAGCAGATAATTCAGCATTATATGGCTTGCATTTTTTTAGACGACTAAAAGGACGCATTTGGCATAGTTACTCAATGACTATTGTTTACTTTTTCCTTTCACAAAAAGCATGGAGGCAGTGGTGAACCTTGACCCGAACCCTGTTCTAGTTTTTTCTTTTCTTTTCCTAAGATAAAGATATATATATATATATATATATATATACGATATATATATACCTATATTTACGTATATAGATATATTATATACATATACATATATATACGTATATATATACATATACATATATATATATATATATATATATATATATATACCTATATTTACGTGTGTAGATAAATAATTATATACTATACATATATGTATATACGTATATATATACATATATATATATATATATATATATATATATATATATATATATATAAATGTATATACCTATATTTACGTGTGTATATAATAATACTATACTATACCCATATATATATATATATATATATATATATATATATATATACTCTTATATATATCCATATATATAGATATATAATATATATATTATATATATATCATATATATATATATATTATATAATAATATTTATATATATAAACAAACTTTAAAAATCTACCTATTCATTACATCTCCTATTAAGATACATTCTTTAGGTGTCCTTCAGAACAGGACCAGACACTCCTGAAACCAAACACAGACAGACAAATAGACAGACAGGTAGACAGACTTTACCGTCACTAAAATAGAGACCAATAGAACCAAGAGCATAACCTTCCGCCCCAACTCCCCCAGCCCCCCACAAGTTAAATAAAAGATAAGGACGCTGCATATTTGATGAGGCGAGACCAAGTTGAGGTCGGGTCGACCTCATAAACCTACGTTTTATTGGGGCTTTGGGCTAAGTATCGAACCCATGTCTGCTCTTCACGAGTTTTATTTCATTATTTCCTCTCTTTTTTCAGAGAGAGAGAGACGCCTTCAAACGGGGCACTCCCCAAACGATTAATGATCTGGCATGGCCAATTAACTTATAATAATACTAATGAAGTCTCTTAATGTCTCCCAGTGGTCTTTTGAATGTTTCCCACAAACAGTACACAGTAAGTCCCCTGTCCCTAGTCACCCTCCACCCCTAGACCCCCACCCCCACCCCCACCTCCCATCCCTTACCTCATAAAGGTGTCAACGTACAGACGGCCAACGAAGAATTGCGTACTTTCTTAATTCATTGTTCGTTAAAGAAATATTGCCGTATGCAGGTGCCAGATTATTTACGTAACAATAAATAACATTTCCTTTCAAAGGTGCTATACTTGAAATAAATTACATTAGAATTGAGTAGACTTATTCAACGTATTAAAGATAATTATTTTGCAAAGTAAGGAAAATATATAACGATGGGTCCACGATTTCTAATTTTATTCTCAACTCTAGCTTCGTGACAGCATACCGAAGATTTTGAAGTTGGCTTTGCTGCCGCTCGAGTCTTTACTCAACGTATCGTACTGCACTGGGTGTTGTCATTTCGTCTCCTACAGCCGATAAATAATACATCAAGGCGTTAACATTCTTTGAAAACGATGTTTAATTAAACTAATTTTGTCCTTTGATCAATAAAATAATTTGCATGACACATTTAGTGGGCCTAAATTGGACTTTTGATTTTCCCACATGATTAGCCTAGGTCTATACTCTCTCGGATACGTAATTATTAATGAATATTTAAATCGACAATATTTATATATATATATATATATATATATATATATATATATATATATATATATATATATATGTATATATAATATATATATATATATATATATATATATATATACTACACACACACACACACACACACACACACACACATATATATATATATATATATATATATATATATATATATATATATATATATATATATGATCTGCTTTATTTGAGTATTCCCGTTATTCTTGTTTTATTAGCCATGTTCGCCTTTCTTCTTATCCTTTTCATAATTGCTTAACATAATTAACTCTGACCTAGCTATTCAAAGTCAAAAAGCAATCATAAAAAAATCAAACGAATATAATTCAGTCTTATTTTTTTATCGAATTCCTTGCATATCATCCTGTTTCATTTGGACACGTTGGAGAGCTGTGGGAGTCAAAACTGACGAATACATTAAGAAAGGCTAACTTTCTGTAAAGCTTTCTTAGGTTGATCTTTCTATAGCTATTCATTTCTTCTAAATAGAAATTAATTCAAATTAATTTCACATGTATACCTAGACCTACTACCATAAGCATATAAGTAGCTGAAAGGATAAGAAATATGAAAGGTGACGTTCTCGTTTAAGTCTATTTCATATGTTTTTTTTTTTTTTCAAGAAAAACCTACTGCTTTAATAAACGGTTGCTCTTTGACGGCTACAGGGTGTAACACGAGTGTATGCACATATTTTGTGGGATGAAAGATAAAGTTTCTTTGAACAGAAAATATTTTATAAACATGCATTTTAAGGCGTCCGTTGTCGGTGCGGGCAATTTTAAAATAACCGTCATCATTAGTGATGCTTTCACGAGATGGAGTTCGTAGTGAGAAGTCGGATCTAGTCGCCCGAGATGTAGAAGAGAGCGGAGGTGGCGTATAGGAGTGATGGAAGGATTAGGCCTATGTTAATAAAGTATCTCCCAATAACATGTATTCTTTAGGTTTTGAAGAAAAAAATGCATGCATCATTGAAACCGTTTCCCTCCCTATCCGTGGTATTCACTGGCCACCGATAAAAAAACAAAACAAAAAAAGAGTAAGCCTAACTGAATCTCTCATCCATCAAGGATAAGTTTGCCTATTCATTAGACTTATTCATTAGACAACTATCAAAGATTTCAAGTGTAGATTTAAAAACCTCTTCCTCTCCATCTAAAGTATTCATCAGAAACCTGTCATAAACGTAGAGCTAGTCATGATTCCTGGTTCAGTAATGTCGTGACGAGGCAATAGAATTCAAAATTCACAAATGAATGTTGCTCAGCAACATTTATACTATTGTATTGTCTTCTTTTGTGGTGCTTCGAGGTGTTCCACTTAGTCTAGGCCCATGTTCTAAATTTTGCCGTTCTTTAAACAATTTGATTTTTCTATGTATGATTCTCTCCGGTTTATTAAGCTTTCTTGATATCTCTCCAACAGGAACTTGCACCGAATGCAGTGCAATAATTGTCTCTCGCTCATCTAGGGATGTTTCTTAGACCGATAAATGACACATTGACATTAGATTCCCGTACACATAACATCAAAAGCAATAGAGTGAGGTCGCCTGGCGTTCACACTGTTAGGATATGTTTAAATTTGATAGCATTTTGTGAGATTCCAATGTTTTCTGTAAAATTTAACAAATGGAAAAGTTCAACTACCTTCAACTTAATATTGGAATGATAATTTAAGGACTATGTTTATGCGATACTACTAGTGATAGGTGTCTCCTATCTATTTGGTAAATGTATATCTATTTGGTAATGCATATCTATGGTTGTGATATGACGTATTTTATCACTTCGTTTCGTTCGCATCAATTTTGCTATATGGAAAATAGTTTTACATAATAACATAACATAATGTTCTAAAGATATCAGTGACTGTTTTTAACGTCATTACATATGATTTCTTCCATCTTTGAAAAGAAAAATAGATGAATAAGGCATGAATCGTGCGTCAGGCAGGTGAACGAAAAATTATGAAACTCTGCCAAGAGTTTTTTGGCCGACAGTACCATCTATTAAATTTACCGTTGAACTGGAGGAAGACAATAAACTTGCATTTTTGGATGTTTTGGTTATTAGAGATAACGTAAGGAATAGGTTTAAATTTTCCGTGTTTCGTAAAAGTACTAATGTTGAGGGGTTATTCATTTCTATTCTTTTCATTCGTTGAGGGTAAAAGCGAATATTATTGTAAACTTTTTTGTCTTAGGGCCCTTCGTATTTGTGATATTGAACTTTTACAGCTATGGAGGAGTGATGTAATGGTTGCATTTGACAACGTTCTCAAGGATCACTTGTAGAGAGAGAGAGAGAGAGAGGCTGGTTGTTTTGGTTGTCTCGTTATGTTGTTTGTGCTTGTTGGAGGCGATAGGAAGGGTTTGGAAGTTTTGTGTATTTGCTATATATGTGGTGTTTTATGTTTATTTGTTGTTGTTATGATAGTATGGGGAAGGTTTGTGTCTGTGGTTTTCCGCTTTTAGAGAGAGAGAGCGTGAATGGTGTATGGGTGGTTAATGAATGAATTGCTTGTTGGCGGGCGGTTGGGTTCGTCTGCAGATTCGGTCGCGGAGCCTTGAGGGAGTCAGGACTCAGAAGGCACTCGGCAGCAGCCAGCAGTCTGTATTTGGCAGTTTTTGGGACAGTCAGTTTGGTCAGAGGTAGCGAGTTGCTGGTGTATGTTTTTTGGATTGTTTTGATATTGTGTAACTGAGTTTGTTGTGCTTGTGTCAATCTGAAGATTATTGAGCTTGTGAGTTTCTGTTGTGTTGGATTTGTGAATTCTGTTTGTGAGTTGTTATGAACTCTTGATGTGTGGTCTCGATGTTGTTTGTGTTGGAATTGTGGTGCTTGTTGATCTGTGTGAAGTTTTGGTGTCATAGGTGTTTGTTTGTGTTAGTGATATGTCGTGCTTTGTATGGTCTTGGTCCTTGTTTCTTTTGTTTAATTTTTTTGGTGTATGATATTCAGTGGTTGTTTGTGTCTCAGTGACTGAATCCAGTGGACAGCACAGCGTCTCGCCCTGAATTTCTTGGTACCTATATGGAGTACATGGATTTTGAGTTTTGTTTTGTTTTCCTCACTGAACCAACTGTCCTGTACTTAAATAGTAATGTAAAGAGGAAAGTGTGGCTAGGGGGGAATATGGTTAGCCGGTACGATAAAAGTAAAAGTGGGGAAATCTTGGTATTTAACTCGCTTAGCTTTGATTCTGCCACATTATTTTGGCACCTGAAAGGGACTGCTGGTGTGGCAGCTGCAGGACAGTTGGTACAGTGAGTTGTGTATGATTGGTAAAGAACATGAGTATGGAAGGTGTGACTGAAGTGGAGAGGCTTTAGGAAGAATTGCGGTTGGCAAGGGAAGCGAAGGAAAGTTTGGAAGTGAAGTATGAGAGGCTTATGATTGAGAAGGAGTTTCAAAAGAGGGAATTAGAAGAGTTGACAGGAATGATGAGGAGTGCAGAAGAGAGAATGAAAGAGAAAATGAGAGAGGCCGAACAGTGGATGGTTGAGAAGATAGATGAGAAGTTGGGATTGATGATGAATGTTGTGCAAGAGATGATGAAGGGACTTATTGGAGAGGGAGCTGTCTTCAGGCCCAGGAGTGGTGAAGAAAGTGAAAGAGAGGGTAGATGAGATTATGAGTGATGAGGGTGATGATAAGTGAGGACAAGAAAGGAAAGACACAGGACAAAGATAGGACTGAGAATAAGGATAAAAAGGGGGCTGAGAAAAGAACTAAGGGAAAGAAGGTTAACAAGGATGACAGACAGGATGAGACAAGGACTGAAGACGTTGGGGAAAGTGCTGAGAATAAGGAACAGGATGAGTGTGATTTGGATAGTGGTAAGTGGGAATAATAGGCAAGAAGAAGGAGGGTAAGAAGGGTGTGGCTAAGAATATGGATGTCTGTATGGAAGTGGATTCATTGTATTCAGAAGAGGTTAAGAGGAATCAGGATGGAAGTAGTGGAAGGGAGAGTGAAAGTGAGTGAGAAGTACGAAAGGCTGTGTTATGAGAGAGGTACACCGATGTGCAAGGTATGAGGAATATGGGAGTAGAGTGATAGGGAACTTTCAAAGAATACGAGAAGTACTGTATAGTAAAGTTAGGGGACAACAGGAGAGTTTGGGTTAGGGAGTTAAGAGATTTTTTGACTAGGTATCTGTTAAACATGTATGGGATAACGATGAGTGTAGTTGTCATATGAGTGTTAAAACTATTATTATGGAACAGGCTAGGTATTGGAGGAAGGATGATTTTGAGGAGGCAAGAATGAATGTTGGTGAGTCATTGTCTATGTATGTATGCCGATTATAAACATTAGCTAGAAAAAAGTTTGGGGATGAGGGAATAAATGAGTGTAAGGAGTTAGTGAGGAAGTTGTTAGCGACTGTGCCCGAGTGTGTATATTAGTTTATAAATCTAAAACGTAAGGAGAAAATGAGATGGACGAATGAAAGGTTGACGTGGGATGACATTTTAGAAATAGTAGAGGATTATGAGTTAGATAGGTGTATGAAAGAGAGTAGAAGTGTTAGTGTTAGGACTGAAGTAGCTGAGGGTATCCCAGAGTTTAAGAGCTATAGGGAGGCAGTTTTAGAAGGGCTGAGGTGAATAGCAGAGCGAGTGGTTGATAGGAGCATTAGAGCAAGTAACATAAGTATAGTTAACCCTAAGAGAGATCGGAGTGCAAGTGTTCGAAGAGTAGGATCAGTTAGTCATGAACAAGAGCAGCAGTGTTACAGATGTGGAAAGCCAGGACACAAGAAGAATGGGTGTCGGTGGGCATTAGGAGCGTGATTCGGGTGTGGGCAAATGGGTCATTTAGTGAGTGAGTGTAAGAAAGATAGGGATATTTAGTGTTACAGGTGTGGACAGGTAGGGGACATAGCAAGTGGATGTTGGGGTACCCGCATGAATGTGGTTTGCAGCAACTGTGGAAAGAATGGCCATTATACCAGGATGTGTAAGGAACAGCGTGCAAAGTGTGCTGAATGTGGAATGGAAGGTAATGTAGTGCGTTTGTGTAGGTGGAGAGGATGAGTCAGGCTGGGAATTTGGGAAATTAGGTGTTAAGGGGATTCAGTTGGGTGGGTCCTCTAGTGTGCGACAGTATGTTCAGGAGAATGTGATGGGTGAATGGTTGAGGGTGAATAGGTATGAGCTGAGTGTCAGTGAACAAATGGTTCTGGGAGATCGACAGTTAGTGTTGGTTGAGTATGGAAGAAGGCAGAAGAGTGTAGGGAAAGGGAATGGAAGGAAGAAGCGTGAACAGCATGATAAGGGTGTTAAAGCTAGAGTGCAAATGGTTCATAAAATGTATAATATGGATAGTTGTGAGGAAATGAATGAAATGTATAGTGTGTGGGGGGTTGAATTTCACAGGGGTGAGTGAGATTTCAGTGGGGCAGAAGTATGGAAGAACTGAGTGGTTTGGCAGCAGAAATGAGGGAGATATTAGGGCAAGAGTTAGAAGGGGTAGATGAGATAGTGAATGGGATTTTGGAGGACAGTAGCGAGAGAGAGATAATGTAAGTCTGGAAGACAGTGGTTTGGAGGAACTGAAAGGCAAGGGGACTGAGAGAATGTATGAAGGCCTCGAACGAGATCCAGGGGGCTTGCCTCCGAACATCCTTGGGTGTTCCGAAAGGCAATTTAGTGTGGACATTGCAAGTGTAAGGAGACGTTGTCAAATGTAATAGGGGAGGTAATATGGAGGAACAATCTGTTTGTTCCATTTGACAACGTCTTCGATGGTTACGTGAGAGACAGAGAGAGTAAGTTTTGTGGTTGGTGTCGCTGTTATGATCATGTAGTAGTATGTATTTGTGTTTTTGGTTTTCTGAGAAAGAGCGGAAGAGAGAGAGAGGGCGTAATTGGTGGATGGATGGCTAACGATTGAATTGCTTGTTGGTGAGTTCTGGGTTATCTACTGGTGTGGCTGCCGAGTCAGTCAGTCAGGCAGTCAGTCTTGGATCTGTCCATAGTGGTTTTTTTGGGGGGGGCAGCAGTCTTGGATTTCTTGATGGCCAGTTGTATTGTGTGTGATATTGTGTTTTTTTATTTGTTACTGGGTGTTTTGACTGTGTTCAGGATTTTAAGCCAGAACCAGGGAAAGCTAAGACTTCTTTATAACAAGACTCATTCATCCTTGCCTATATGCAAGTTGCCCGTTTGAACTGAAAGCCTCCATTCTCTAGAAAAACCCTCTTTGCTCCCATTGGCTGTTCTGAATTTGCAACCTTTCTGTCTAATGCAAAGGGGGTGGCCTGAAGATTTTCCGGAAGTTGTGGCTAAGAAGGATTTAAGGGTAGCGACAGGGCACAATGATGTGTCCTGTGCTAAGGGTATGATTTTCCATGGAGTCCACCTGTTTTGTGGGTCGTCATTCTTAGCTAAGAACCTCCGGTCTGGGGATAGTAATACTACCCCCGACGGGAGGAATTCTATATGGTCTGGATTCCTAGAGAGAGCCGAAAGCTCAGATATTCTGGCACCTGAGGCCATGGCCATCAGGAATAGTTTTCCTAAGCAGGGTTATATAAGAGCATGACTCATTATTAGTGTCTGAGGCTAACTTAAGTACGTCATTCAAAAACCAAGAGACCGTATGAGGGCGGTCTATTGGTCTCAGGCGGGCACATGCTCGTGGAATTGAGGTGAAGTATGAATCTGACAAGTTAATATTAAAGCCAATCTGGAAAATCTTCCTTAGGGGTGACTTGATTGTTGTAATGGCACTAGCAGCCAGGCCTTTCTCAAATACAGTTCTAAAGAACGAGATTGCCAGATTCGTAGTCATTTCATGAGCAGCTGAGTCTTTTAGAAATTTGGCCAATTTCTTTACTGCTGAATCATATCGTCTGAGCGTTGACTCTCTTTTATCTGATTCTATGAATAAGATATTTAGTGGATTAATACTAGCGTCCTTTTGAGCTGCAAACTTCATGAAGTCCATAAAGTTAGGGCATTCAGAATTCTAGAGGAAGCTGACACAGTCTGAGTTTGTATTGTCTGTGTCAGCTCTGGACGAGGGATCCGTCTGGGTCGGAGCTTCAATTCTAGAAGAAGCGGAAACCAGTTGCTCTTTGGCCAGTTGGGTGCCACTAGTGCTACTTGTCCTGTGAAAGATCTTAGCTTGTGCAGGACCTTCATCAGAAGATTCACCGGTGGAAATAGGTAAATCTTCTGCCAATTGTTCCAATTTATGGACATTGCATCTGTGGCGTAAGTTAGAGGGTCCAGGTTGGTTGCCACGTAACATGGTAGTTTGTGGTCGGATTCTAAGGCGAATAAGTCTACTTGAAGGTCCGGGCTTTGATTGCAAATCCACCAGAATGACTTCCTGTCCAGGGACCACTCCAGTCCCAGCAGAGTTGTGCTGGAAAGTGCGTCTGCGATAACATTCTTTACTCCTGCCAGGTGAGTTGCTGACAGGTGCCAATGATTTTTCGTCGCCAATGAGAATATTGCAATCAATACGTGATTTAGCTTGCTTGACCTGGAGCCTCCTCTGTTTATGCAGTGTACAACCACTAGGCTGGCCGAGACTACTCTCACCTGATTGTTCCTGGCCGGAGCCAGTAGTTTTCCAGGTTCCGACGTTTCGTCCATGGACGAAGCCGCTTGTTAGAATAGGTGGAATTATTGAGATCTTGTCCCTGAGATTGATATTGGCTCTCTCTCTCCAGACTCGATTGATGTCCTTCAATCTGGCTTTTAGTAGGACGTCTGTTACTGACACGAACTGCAGCGAACCTAGGATTCTCTCTTGGGTACGCCGAGACGCCTTCTTGTTCTTGAGGAACTGTTTTGTAGCCGCTGCTATCTCCTTGGCCTTCTTGAGTGGAAGAGATAGCTTGTGTCTCATTAGGTCCCATTGGATCCCCAGCCTTTGGAAGCAGGAAGCCAGAACAAGCCGAGATTTTTCCCTGTTTATCTGGAAGCCCAGAAATTTCAAGAATTTTATCACTCTGGCTGTTGATTTGCGGCATTCTTCGACGCTGGCTACCAAAATGAGCCAGTCGTCTAGGTAGGCTACTAACATAACCTCTTGAGTTCTTAGTTCTTGAACTATCGTCTCTCCTAGTTTTGTGAATATCCTGGGCGCGATGTTGAGCCCGAAAGGCATGACTGAATGAGTAAGCCTTGTTTCCTAGCCTGAAGCCTAGGTACGGAGAGAAGTTCCTTGCTATTGGAACATGATAATAAGCGTCTGTAAGATCTATAGAGGTGGTGACGGCCGAACAGGGAAGTAAGGTCCGCACCTGCAAGACTGTCAGCATGCGGAACTTGTTGCAATGAATGTATGAGTTGAGACGGGACAAGTCCAGAATCACTCTTCTTTTCTCAGAGTCCTTCTTTGGGACAATGAGCAGACGTCCTTGAAACTTTAGTCGTTTCACTCTTTTTATGGCCTTTTTCTGCAGGAGATCTTTAGTATAGTCTATAAGGTCCGCCATTGGTATCTGACAATCTGATAATCTCCCTCCTACCTGTGGGCTCTCACTGACTGGTTGCAGGTTTGTTACTTCTACCTCCTTGGAAGCCTCTACCCCTTGGTCTGCCTCGTAGCCGGGAGCCACCTCTGGTCCTCCTACTTCTCGCATGCCTGTTGTGGCTGTGAAATAGATCCATTGCTTCATAGGCGGGGTTAAAGGGTGGGGAGGTCATTATAGCTGTGGAGGTTGGAGGCTGTGGGCTGGCAGAGTTTGTTGTAAACAAACTGTTGCTGCGGATGAGCCTTAGATGTCGAAGGCTTACCGACTTGTAAAACCGAGACCGCTTGTACGACCGTTAGAGGACGGGAGGCCTGGTAAGGATTGAATCTGCTTGGCCTCTTCTTGGGTCTGGTTTGTTGTCCGGGGGTCTCAAATTTCCGTTTGAAGGGGAGTCCCCAACGGACCAGGAGGCTCTGGTTGGCTCTGGCTCCTTCTCGAGAGATGTTGTTAACCTCGTCTTCCGGGAACAGGTTTTCTCCCCATATTGAGGATTTTATCAGCCAATTAGGTTCGTGCCTTATCGAGGCACCCACCAGGACATATTTCTTACAAGCTCATCTTGCCATCGCAAAGTCGTAGAGGTCCGACTGGAAAGTCTGTAGTAGACCTTTCGTCAGGACCCAGAACACCCGTTCGTCAGGGTAAGTGGAGGCTACCAACTCCGCCGTAGTGATGGAGCTGATAGATCTTCCTAGACTAGATCTTGCTTCAAATTCCGCCTAGATTAAATGGACCGGAATTTTTAGGCAGCTTCTCGGAAAATAGAGTGGAAGCGCAATCCGGGTCAAGTTTATCTACTGTAAACGTGGCCGGAGCGTGGTTCCAAAACTCCCTACCTGCAGGGAAGAGAAGAGACGTAGCCTCTGTCTCCTTTAGTACAGGTGGGGGTTTGTCCTCTGCTGCCGCTTGTAGGGTTAGTTCCGTTACCTTGTCTGTACAGGGCGACAGAACGTTGGCTGGGGTCACAAACATGGTGTAGGTACCCTTGTGTGGCGTCAGCTCAGTGTTGACGCGATCCCAGCCGGAGAGGGTGCGAACCCAAATAGCTTGGGCTTGGTCCCTAGGGAAGATCCCCGTCTCCTTCAGGACCTTGTCTATTCTGACTAACGCGTGTTCCGCTAGTCTGACAAATCCAGGAAAAGAAGTTTTGATGCATCCGGCACTGACAAGGCCAGCGCCGGGGATCCGGAGTGGAGAAATCCGGTCAGCATATCGTCCAGGGGCCTGATCCTCTCGGCCAGAGATGTTATTGCCTGGCCTAAGGTGTCAGAGCCTGAGGCGAGTCGTAACGACTCAAACCTCTCATCAACCGCTTCCCTAACCTTTGACATTAGAAAGTTTGCGAGGGTCTCATGGTCGAATCCAAACTCCGTCGCCTTGGATCTGGTGGACTTGGCTCTCGACCCCTTAGTGGGGGAGAGAATCCTTGGCAGCAGGTGACTTAGCAAACTAAGTCAAGGGCCGGAGATGACTCAGTCGCCGCTGACGGAGCTGGTTTGGATCCCTTCAAAAGGGAATTTCCCCAAAGCATAGCCTACTCAAAGTCTCATATCTCATTGTCATAAGTAATGCCGGCGGATCAGGGGAAGATAATTCCTCTATCTGAACCTGCCCGCCTCTATTGGGGGAAGCGTAGCTCCTAGCCTGAACCTGTAGCCGGGGCGGACAACTGGGGAGAGAGACCACCGAGTGGCGGAGCTAAGTAAATGCACCATCCGGAGCGATATCCGCAGGCTGGTGTGGTACCAGACCGCTATAAGGGTGGTGGAGCTATCCACTCGGAGACATAAGGGATTATGTATAATACCAGTAAACCCACCACTCCCACTACTCTCTTCCCCCTTTAAGTGAAAACTCGAGCGGTCGTTCATTGATAAGACTACTAGCACCGCGAGTTATAGCGTACGGCAAAGCCGAGCTAGGAAGTGGGGGAAAAGGGGGGGTGGTATGTGGGGTGGTCGGTCGTGATCGTCTGGCCACCAACTCGATCTGAGATGGTCACCTATTGAAAGCTGTGAAGCCTACTACTGCAGGGGTAGTAAGCCGACTGGGCCTATGGCCCGTCGTGATTGGTACAGCGACCGATTGGTGATCGCTCTGAACTGGGAGGACGTGGCCTACTACTAAAGGTTGTACTAAAGGAGGCTAGGCCAAGACGATACACAAACCAGACCACTTAATGTACCGCAGTACAATAGACAATATATAAGAATAATATATACAATTAATAATGAGGCATCATGGAAGAGTTGCAAAGGAATAAAAGGCAAAAGGATAATACCTGGTATGGATCTAGCTTAACCTTCTGAGATCATTACAGAACCGGACAGGTAGGCCAAATCTCCTCCAAGACATCATGATGTGGACAGTGGCCCTCGACTAAACCTACTAAATTCGAATTTTTCGATCTAGACCGGCAGGGAGGATAGGTCCAACAATGTGATAAGAGAGAGGCTCTCTATCCTTGACATCCTCCCCTCTAGCACCATAGTGCCGACAGGGGGAGAGGCATAAAGGGTACAGGGGTAGGGACACTTAGCGTACCTTCCAAGCCTAACCTAGGCTTGGTCAGTTAAGCCAGGGAAGGAAGCAACTCTACCAACCTCTCAGTGATATGAAATCAACGTGCATAATTTAACCTTTATTTGGCTCGTATTAAACAATAACTCATTCATATCTCACACCGGGATAGAGAGAGGGGACTCTCTCCTCTCCCGTGATAAATGCGATAGGCTACTAGTAGCCTAACAATTTTACATGTACACTATGCTAAAATTATGCAGAGATAGGCATGAACACGCTCTTGAGAAAGGGGGGGGGGGTGCAGAGGCCAGAATATAAACTAATCAATCTTTTTTTAAAACCCCCGAGGACATCATGAGCGCGTTAGGCCTTCCTCCGAACCAATCCTATCTTGGTCGGTTAAAATTAAGCACGTAATATGAAATACATCACTGATAATTGTATGGAGTACTCAAAAAATCATAAATGGGCATAAACAATATAATATACAATAAACAATATAATATGCAATACCATAATGAGGTATCATGGAAGAGTTGCAAGAGGAACATAAGGTGTAAGAAAAAATACCCAGCATAGGTCAACCCTAACTCTCCGAGATCACTATGGATCCGGTTAGGTAGGCCAGATAAACCTCCAAGGACATCCTGGTGTGGACGGTGGGCACTCAACCAAACCTTCCATACTCAAAATTTTCGATCTCGTTAGGTAGGGAGGATAGGTCCAACGATATGACAAGAGAGATACTCTCTATCCTTGATATCCTCCCCATTAGCACCGTAGCACGGACGGGGGGAGAGGTAAGGGTATAGGGGTAGGGGCACCTAGCCTATCTTCCAAGCCTAATCTAGGCCTGGTCGGTTAAGCTAGGGAAGGAAGCAACTCCTCCAACCTCATGTGATATGAAAATCATAAATGTGCATAAACAATATAATATACAATACAATAATAACTTAATAATGAGGTATCAAGGAAGAGTTGTAACTAAGGTTAAGGAGACTACCCAGTATGGATCTAGCCTAACCTCCGAGATCACTACGGAACCGGGGGGGGGGGATTTAATTATGAACTAATCAACCTTTCTTTAACCCCTCAGACCTTGACTCCAGAGTACGACAAGAGCGTGTTAGGCCTCTCTATGAACCAAATCAGGTTGAATAATAATTAAACACGTAATATAAGATATGTTTGATGATTGTAAGATCTATTAAATTTTTAAAGAAATTGCTCTAGAGCTCCACGCATTCTGATGATGCTCTCGAAATGGCGACAAACTGACGACCCTTAAATACATTTCTAAGGGGCCGAAGGCCAATTGGGAAGTCCCGCAACCGTCTAAATTACGAAAACATAAATTGGAATACTCAAACTTCGAAGGAAGAGGAAGTTCTGCAGACGCCATCGCAAAATTAGAGAATTGCTGGGACAACGAAAAGAACGCATGCACTCAGAGCAATGTCTAATACAGGAATGCTAGATGGTGCGCGAGTCGTGTAGTAGTAGTAGCGGGAGCAAGGAGGGAGGAGTGGCCGTTGCAATGGCTCTCTCTAAGAGAGGGATTTTGGAAAGGAATCCTCTAATTGGCAGAAGACCTGTGAATAGTGGCTTCCACTCGCCCTTATACTTTATATCGACGCCCCTTGGGGTGCTCGCGCTGGGGGTAGTAACCTCAGCATACCATGCTAGCTTTTTTCTCTGGTATATTTAGAATCTATTTACAGGGACTTTTCACCGGCGAACACAGGTCGAACCGAGAAAAGACAGAAAGGAAACTCGATGTCAAAGCTTACCGCATCAAACGTCCGACCAGCTGGTGTAAGTTCGAGGGAGGGGGAAGGAGAAGAGACCAGTCACTCTCGCATCCTTCTTACATCTAGAACTGAATACCATAGGCGAGAGATGCAACTTGTCCTATTGAAGAAGCCAGGTAAGCAAACACACCTTGTTGAGTATCCACCACAGGTTCAAGAAAAGGGAATTCTAAGGACCTGTGGGGAATTAACCAAAGGAAGAAATATAATGTGGTCGTCCTAATCGGACTACATCTATCTTCCAGGCCGACATATTCTTCAGAGTGCAATGACAAGGACCAATCTACTGGTAATGTGCTCTTGGGAAGAACGAATAAGTGACGTAGTTAAGTGCAGAGGCGAAGCTCACAATCTCGCAGGACTCGAAGGAAGCCATGTCCTTGGACACTTCTCTATTGGTGAGCCCATAGATGATAAAGAAAACTGACATCCGATGATGGGTGTCAAGTCTCTGCAGGTCCAGCAGCCCATCAATAGGACAAAGTAATGGTTGATCTGGATCTATCAAAACGTAGAGAATCATAAGGAATTGACCCATTCCAAAAGATGCCGAATTATTCGAAACCCGAGACTGAGTTGTGACCTGATGATCTGCCCTTGACGGGTGATGCTGAAGATGATCCATGCAACCCATCTATCCTCTTAGCCTATGCCAGAGAGAGACGGGATGCAGTCCTGAAAAACAAAAACTGTCTAATGACTCCCATAAGGGCTCGCATGTCCCAAACAAAAGTCAAAAGCCGTCTAGGGGCCTGAAGTCCCTGAGATGGCAAGACAGAGAAAAAGTTTTTCATCAGTAGTAGAATCTCAACCGAGGAAAAACAATACTACTTACGTGAGACTAGAGCAAGTGCGTACGTACCTTCTTCTTTCGCAGTTGAATCGGAAAGATGTTAACTTTCACGATTCTGACGGAGAAAAGTCTCGTCAAAGACGCCTACCAAATAGGATGGTTCTAATTTCTGAAATTTACAGAGGACTGAAAGAGAATTTCAGCTATATCATTGCTGTTTGGCACAAAAGGCCTGTGCTTGCAATGAAGGCTGAAAGTCTCTAGCTATGTAAAACACAGGGATGTACTGCATACACAAACTGCTTCTTGACAGCGCTGTCAAGTGAGCAGTGCTGTCAGGGAGAGCAGTGCTGTTGGAGGAACAGCACTGTATTGTCTGAAAAATCATTGCAGTTGTCTACAGGACAACTGCAACAGAGTAGAAGACTACAGACTTCTGTTATACCCTGAGGTAAACAGAAAGATGAGTCTAATGAGATATATCTCTGTCTGGTACTTCTTGCAATGGCAAATGTAGAGCACACCACATTAAACCATACACGAGAATTTTGAACCAAGCAGAGAATTTAGTCTGTGATGGCTGAGCAGAGATTCGAAATAGTAGTTAACCCTCGCCAGAGGAGAAACAATACCAAGACGAAACAGAATCTCAATGAGAAGGCAGTATCCTGCCCCTTGCATGACTCCATAAGCTGAGTTGCCTGGTAGTACATTCCAAGTAGGAATGCATTTGGCTATAGAACTATCTAGGGTACTAAAGATACGCTCAAGAACCTACATGTTAACCGAAACAAGCGGGAACAAAGCCCTCTTGCTTGGTGATAATGCCAACCTTTTGGTGTTGTGAAACAATACCACTAGTCGTTTCAAAATCAAAACCGGAAACTCTTGGAAAGCCCGAAAGGCTGTCCTGAGATTCAGGTTAATTAAGAGAAGGTACTATTCATTTCAGTTACATACCAGAAGAGCTAAGTTAAAGTATGTGCCTGTCACTCGGACGATGCAACTGATAACAGACGCTTGTCACACGGAGAATATAAAAGTATATTTATAGGGTCCTATTAATTGAGCGCCAGCCTAATTCTTTTTCAGTCATGAGAGAAAAAGAATAAGGACTGGAAGCAAACATCCTTCATTCTCTAATGAAGAGAGGGATGGTGAAGCCATCCCGAAGGGAGGTTTTTACTGCGATAACAGGACACCAAAGACAACTAGTTCATGCTGAACTGGCCATTCCTTACAGGAACACTGGAGTGATGGGGTTCAGTTTCTCAGTAATATCCATCCCAAACAGATTGAACGCAAGTTCAGTGAGATCCAAAGATTGAACCATGAACATAGTCTCTCATATTCAAACTCTGGGGAGTAGACTCCATAAAGTTCCTCTTATTCCCTTGTTCATCCCGATGTAACCTCGGAAGTAGAGGGGAAAAAAAAAAGGAAGAATGGTTGTTCTTGTCCGGTCTTTTCTAACTTGTGGTGATAACAGCAATGCACAGAGTAGGAAAACTCATTCGCCTCAGCAAAAACGCTTCCTGCAGGGAGAGCAGATGTTCTTACTCGAACAACGAAGCATTCTCTTCCTACAACTGGTTCGTTTGCGCAAACATAAGGAAGAGTTGAGTGAAAGCTGGCGAGAACTTAACACCTCTCGCTTCACGTCTATTCCCCATGATCAAACCTCATGAAGAGGACTCCCCAAAGTACCTCTTCTAGCTCCTCCAGATGTCTTGTCCTGAGGAACAGTGACATCGACATTGGCACCTGAAGAAAAGTCATCCCTGGCTTGTCATCCCTGCTTGTCACAACAGAGAAAAGGCTCCCCCTTTAGTGACTGCAGGTGTGTGACCCCCTTTGGAGGTTGTACACTCGGAGAGACTCGTGAAAAAGTACCCGACACAGCCGCAGTTCCATGAGCAGTGCCCTTGGAACCAGAGATGAGAGAGCCATTTACTTCCTACCTGAGGAAAGGATACAGAGAGAAGCTATCTTCCTCTTTTTAGGCCAGGAAACCTTCAAAGAGGAAGATAAGGAGGCATTGGACGACAAAGATGATGACCCCTTCTGTGAAGAGATGACACCATGACTGCAATACCAGGAAAGAATGATGCTATACCATGGCAAGGAACTTCACTGATCAAGAGCAGAGAGTTCGTTCAGCAGAGCCGAGTTCTTGACTCTGCCAAGCTGGGCTGGCTAAGCAGAGTCGAGTGAGCTGGGCAGATCACCACCACATAATTATGAGTGGTAATTCTCAGCAAAGAACTATCACTTCTTCCCGATTAACTATTCTCCTTCGTGGCCAAAACTCTCAGAAGAAGAATAAGGGGAATTCTCTGCTGTCCTACGTGTTTACACCCTAAGGTCCAAGACACAAAAATGGAACTTGATTCACCAAGAAGGTGAATGCATGCAGCATCAAGTCCTGTATAAACCCAAACCAGACTGAAATGTGAACTCCTCTGTACGGGTAAAGGCTTGCCTCGCTATCCAAGCACTCGTGATAGCAATAGTAAAGACAATAATCTAACAAGCCTTGTCTCACCCTGGTGCTCGGCAACATGAAGAAGCAAAGCACTTGGCGAGCGCCAGCGAAACTAAGGGATCCTGGCACTTTTGTAATAACAAAATCAGGGATGCCTGTCTCACCCAAGTGTTTGGAAATCACATAAAACCAAACACTCTGAGAATGCCTGAAATTCCAAGTATTTCAAGTGCTTAACGAGACTCCCAATTCTTGTAATAACAATTAATGGGAAAACCATCTCGCCCGAGTGTTTGGATGTCATAAAAGGCCCAAACACCCAGAGAATGCCAGAAATTCCAAGGAACTCAAGCTCTTGACGATACCTTTAAATTTTGTCAAATAATCATTGGGGAGGGGTCCCTCTTTGACTTTCATAGAAATCGAGGAGGACCAGGCATAAAAACCAGACCTATATGCAAGCATTTAAGACTAGGCTAGGTTAAGAGTGTAATTCAACAGAACATTCACTCGAGGCTCCCAAAACGCAAGACCCCACAGGGGACTGTGAACTGGAATCTGCCCAAAGAACAGAAAGAGCCAGGGAAAACAGTCTCCAGGTGTTCGAATCCTAAGAATCAGAACACCACTTGTTGCGACAGTGAGCAGAAAATCCTTCCTCAACGACATGGGTGTATGTCTGGTGGGATCCTAAGACCCCTCCAGGAAAGTAGGCCCCCAACAATTAATCCTGTGTAGAACTCTCTGCAGGATCTCTCCCATTCACCTCACCCCTCCTGGTGTTGCCCAATGATGTAGAGGGAATAGGAGAGGAGGATCGGATGCTCTCATTCCTCCTGCAGTGCTGTCAAAAGGAATGAGTTATGTCCTGTTATCAACCTGGTGGTGGTGACAGAGACATGGACCTAGGAGTGTGTGGTCGCCTTGGCAAGATGCTTTCCTGAGGAGAATGCAGAGGATGTTGCCGCACTGCAGTAGTGCTGGTAGCAGCACCGCTGACAGCCGTGCCACTGATAGCTGCAGCCCGGCCTGGCTTGGCAAGAACATGCATCGTCCTCACGACACATCCCACCCCTCTTCCAGACTGAAACCTCGTATGAAGAGGGCTGGGAGCGACTACAGATCCGCGGACTTTGCATACATAACTTTGAACCACTACTTTACATGTAAACGACAGACTAGCCTAGGCTACAACTAACCAGAATTACTGATAAATTATTTGTTAAAGGTGAATATGTTTATGTGTGCTATCAGTAAGGCCGTGGCGGAACGGCGCTTCGCGCCTTATCCGCATATTTAAAGATTCTTGGCAAGCACGGCATGTTCTGGCAAGAGGTAATGTTGCACTGCACGTGCTAGCCACAGGGGTTACAGAGAATTAGCCACAGTACATACCTAGGCTATAAATCCCCCCATAACTGTAACATTAAACACCTTCCTCGTTCGCCACGGCCTTACTGTTTGAACACGTGCTTCGGTACTGGCTTCGAACTAACCGAAACACTAGTTTACATACAAATTGCGGCATCATGCATGTTCCTATGTGCCCACCGTCGGGCCGATAGATCTGTTCGAACACCTGCTTCGGTACTGGGTTCGAACTAACCGAAACACTAGTTTACATACATGTTGCGGCATCATGCATGTTCCTATGTGCCCACCGTCGGGCTGATAGATCTGTTCGAACATGTGCTTCGGTACTGGGTTCGAACTAACCGAAACACTAGTCTTAAGGCAAACAAAAATTAATATACAACTTACCTTATTCACATTTCAAAGTCGCTGCTGTCTGACGACCATGAAGGAGTACATGAAGGCATCAGCCTCGGCCTCTTTGAAATGGGTGGGGGATCACGTGGCTCGCTGGTAGAAGGTCTTGGTCTTATTGTTTCGGACTGGGAAATCAAATTTGAGATGGGGGATGTCGGGCGACTTTTGAGCGGATAGACACGTTTGATCAATTTCAGGAACGCCCGAAATGGACACGGAACATCTTGTAGATACCGCTTCTGGATACAGTATGTAGAAAAATAGCTTTAGTAAAGTTCTTTCTGTGTACCGTGTCTTAAAGTTCTTTCTGTGTACCGTGTCTCGGTAGCGCGCTCCATTTAAGAACACGCCACTGCAATTCTATAGTGTTCGTGTGTATATTTGGGTCGTCTGGGCTAATGCTGTGGTTCGCAACATTATGTGCAAAATAATGATCCCGGACTTTGCTGTACAACTTCCAGCAATCAGATACGATTGTGGTTTCTGGAAATACGTTATCAAGCAACACCGGGATCGGAGTTTCGACAGAACGGTCAGGAACCACCTTGAAAAAGGTCTCACGTTTCTGTCGGTCAATGCCACCTAACACCCAAGATCCGTCCACCTTTCGGCCATGGTTGTACTTCCGTTTCCCAAATTTAGATTCGTCGAAATCAACAATATGACCAGGACCACCGATTTTCTTATTATCAGCACACAGGATTTGGCAACATATATCCCTACAAAAATTATACCAATCCACCATGGTGTTAGGTGCTAGAGGCATAACCAAATCTGTTACAACACACTGTGGGGTTTTCTTGGTGAAACAAAATATTAATATAATAATTGCTTCTAGGGACAAACGCGACTTTTCAAAAAAGGACCCGTGCCGAACTGACACCTTCTTACCGCACTTGCTGTTTGTACAGCGCCACATGTAAATCGGTTGGCCCGTGGCCTTGCTGGTCCCATCTTTCATGAACCGTCAGTTCGCTATGTTGCACGTTGTACACAACCCCGAATAGTCCCCAAGTAACCCTTCTCTGTACAACCACTTCATAAATTTGTCGGTGTTGCGTAGGAACTCTATCAGAATACTAATACACAAATGCGTATATCGAACTCGTCTGCTGTAACACTTAAAGGAAATAATACTGTGTGCGTTCTATCCATGTCGGCGGTGGAGAACGGAAAGGGCGAATTTTGTGACTGCAGGTATGATTGTCTGATTCATATTCATGGGACACATTTTTATTGGTTGGAAGGAAGTTAATCCATGTCCGTTGGGGATGACCTGGGTCAACCTGATACAGGATTGGTTTGATTTAAAATTCCCTCGTTGGGGGCAGGCCGACGTACAGCGCCTGTCCACGGCCAACTCAAGAACTACGACCGCCGTGTCAGCCTTCACATCAAGTGGGTACCTAGAAAAATTTACGTTTCACGGGAAATATCAGCGTATGGTATTTTGGTGTAAATTGGTCGGATAAGTGACTTTTCGGGTATATTTTCGAATTCTGGAGAACTTTTATTCTATGCATTTTGTTATTTGGGGTAATGGTTCTGGAATTGTCGGATCTGTCTGCGGATCTGCGAACTACCCGAGGGCTGTATAGGGGACCTCCTCTTAGTTTCTCCAGATGTCCTATCCCGGGGGAAAGCGACATTGACCCTGGCACCTAACAAAAGCCAGTCTTGGTTTTCGCAAGTGGGTCTGAGCCGTGGCTCAGTCCCTTCTCTCACCCTGCACCACTGTCACGACGGAGAGAGGACTCCTCGTCATTGACTGTGGATATACGACATCCCCTTGGGGGTTGTACATTCGGAGAAACTCATGAACGAGTCTCCAACACGGACCTAGTTCCATGAGCAGTTCCCTGGTACCAGAGATAGGACAACGAACCTTGGTTCAAACTGCTGAGACTTCCGAAACCCTAGACCCTGGGGACAGCATCACGGTCCCACTCCTGAAAGAACAGGTGAGCCAATGAGAGAAGCAACTGCTTCCTTCCCGGGGGAAGAATGCAGACCCTGAGAAGTCTTGTGACAAGACTTCTTAAAGGGGTGGAGAAGATACCTTCATCTTCTTGGGCTGGAAAACCTTTGAAGAGGGAGGTGTGAGATGACGACGAAGACAACACCTTCCAGAAGTAGAGATAACAACCACAGGGCAGTTGTAGATTCTGTCCAGTGATGAAACTCCAGGATAACAGGTGCAAATCAATAAAATTTTTTCCAGCAGGGGAACCATACACACACTCGAGGGTCAATGTCACAGCATGTTAATGAGTACAATTCCGATGGTTAGGATAGCCAAACGAAGAGATATCCACTGCTACAATACACTATCACTCACTTTTAGCGTGCAGAAAAAAAAAGAAAAAATGAGTAAGAATAAGGATACTCCTCTTGCATCAAAGGGCACTGCCCTCCCAAACAAGAGGAGATCCTTCAAACATCAACACCACACACCACCCCCTTCCCTTCTTCGTCCGATTAGCTAGCGAAAAGGGGTGAGGGAGATGGGGGAATATTGGGAGAGAAAAACAAAGGGAAACCCTTCAAAGTTTCCCTCAGTAACTCTCCAAAATGCAACATAAATGCCAAATAAATATACTGTCATGTCCTTACGTTAAAAGGCAAAAATATGTGTAGGCTTATCACAAAAAGTGGGTTTGTATATAAATTATTAGTCAATTACGTAATTATTATTATCAAACACAGTACTACATTCAAAACATAAAAGAAAGATCCCACCACGAAACTCGTGATTAACGACCAGTCAGCAACACCTCACAAACACATCTTCACTCGAAGACAGCCGTAAGTAAATTGGAGTGTTTATGTCCGGGCAGGCAGGTCTCCCCACCTACTGGGTGGTAGTTACTGCCGAACAACCTCGTTCAAGATTTTAACGACCGTATCCAGCTGCTACTCTGCAAGTATATCCTATTGTAAAGGACCGAGGGTTTGTATATTGTACAGAAGTGTCCCTTTTCTAAAAACAATTTATACTAATTACTAGTTTTTAATAACAACTTGGTTTTTCACTACAGGGCCGTCATTAGGTGTGACCATCAACTCGGTGTTCCATAGCAAATTGCCCAGTTTGCTTTTTGCCAGTGGGTACAGCCCATATTATCTGTCATGAATACAGTCCTTGTAAAAATTATAAGACAAATTTGCTTGGTTGCCAGATAAGTGCAAAATTTGTAGTATGCTCCAGGCAGCAAGTACTTCTTTTCAAGGGCCAGCACTGCTGCATACGACGTCTGGCCTCCATTGGTGACAGCTCTGAACTTTGGTAGTGCCAAGAATTCTACGTGACTGGTCGTGTTTGGTGCTGATGTTGAGGGGAGCTAGTTGTTGCTGTTGTCTTCTTCTGTTTCTTTTTCTTTTGGACTGTTGTGAAGCCTTGATCGTCATTGGGGGGCAGGTCCTCCTTAGGGATACCAGGCGAGAGGGGTTTCTTGGAAGCCATCATTGATGTGACAATTAAACACAAAGCACAGAAAGTCATAATAAATAACATAATAATTAGTTTAGTCCTACATCAAAACCTGTTTTTTCAAGTATTCTCTTAGATTTACTCATGAATTTTCATCACACCCACTTCTTTTTTATCACCTTAGCCACCCTCTTGCAGAGTTACAGGATTATCCCTTTTAGCCTGTAACTGCACTTCATGTAACCTTCATTTTTGCTTCACCATCCCCTGATTTCACCAACCTATCATTTAATATTGCAGCTTTAGGACAAATATGATATTTTCTTGATAAAATGAGATTTTCTTGATAAAATGAGATTTTCTGGGCTCAGCCCGTGTCGTTAGCTCCATCTCGCACACACGTGTTTTTTCTCGCTGTGTTTTTGTGCTTACGTTTTTGGATTTATCATTCATCATGGAACTCCAAGCCATCGCCGCAGCTAAGTTAAGTACTGCTAAAGTGTTTCACGTAATTTTAGCCAGCTAGGGCCCATTTTACCGCTTTTATTTAGGTTTTATGACGGCGCCCTCAGCGGCATGGCTACAGAGTTGTCCCAGTCGGCTCGCCCCACGTGTTTCATTATTTCATGCTTCTTCGGTCTTCCATACCGTTGTAGCTGGAACCTCGCAGTATTTATATGATTGCATTTTTGTGTTGTGCAAGATGTACTTGTGTTTTACTTATCACAGGGATTCTAGCTCGATTGAGCTCTTGCCTATGTTACCTTAGCTCAGCGTTCATGCATGCATGTCCCTTTGTCTAGGTCTGTTAGGCGTATTAGGACATATGTCCTCTCTTTTAGTCCTGCCATCCTGGCCGTCGCCCTCCGTTCTCACGTATCGGCAGAGGCCAGCTTCTGAGTAGTTAGGCACCCTCCCTTCCAGGTTGGTTAGCCTAACTTCTCCAGGACGTTGCTTTCTCTTTTTCTGTTTATTCTTTTCCTTTCCCTGTGTTATTTTATCTATTGCATGCTAGAGACGGTTAGAGGTAGCCTAGGCTACCTCAGTTCGCCTGGTCTGTCCTACCGCGTGGCCCTAACATGTTCACGGCGAGCCAGGCGATCACCATGAGCCACCCAGTTCTGTCCCCCTGCTTCTCCCTCCACTACGGGGGGAGTATCGCTCGCTCATGTTGCCACGGCAACCGTCCCCTCTTCCCCTCTACTCGGGGAGGATACGGGAGTCAGCAGGGGGACATCTGGGGCTGACTCTTCCTACCACTCTCACCCTTGGTTCCACGGGGGGTCTCCTGTGCGCTCGGGCTTGGCTGGCTACCATGCTTGGCCGTGCTCGGGCCCCCTCGGGTCCCTTGCAGCTCTCTCTCACCCTGAGTCACCTCCCTTGCCCACCGCGTCAGCGGCGGGCTCCGCTGGCTCCGCCAGCTCCTTAGGGAGGTGACAGAGAGAAGCTCCGCCGCATGCATCTACATTATTTACCATTATTTATTCTTGTTATTATTACTACACGTTTTTATGTTCTGCTAAGCCGGCGGAGTTCCTGCTCACCAACCGGGTTCTCCCCCTGCCTGCGAGTTTTTCATTACGGCGGAGCTATGCTCCCCTTATTTATTTATTTATTTGTTTAGCCTACTCATGCTTCTCCCCGCCGTCCTCGTACTCCTCGCTCCGGCATATAGGCTGGTTACTAGTTTGGTGGAACTCCTTATTCCGGTACGCCGGAATTATACTAACTAGTATACCAGTCCTATTGGACACTCACCACTACAGGAGAACAAGAGAAGGCTAATGCCTATGTTAACCACTCCGGTATCCTCCGGCGTTTAATATCACTTACTGGACTTAGTCCTGTTAGTCAGTGTTGATACTCATGTATCTGTTCACTTACAGGCCACCCATTGCCAGGAAGCAGGATGTAATGCTGTCCTGCAGGACCCCTGTGGGCACGAGGTCTGCCGGACCCACGCCGTCTGCGCCATCCGCTACGGGGACATAGCGGTCTGGCACCATGAGAGCTGTTCCATATGTTATGATCTTGTAGATCAGTTTACCTCCGGTGTAAGTATATGCCGGAGTACAATTGCTATATAATTTGGCCTATACAGGTACAGCCCCAATAAGTGATATAATTACTGATAGAGTTAGTCATATAATTTTAAGCCTAGGGCTTACAATAACCCTCTCTTTCAGGCTGATGCTGTCAAGGACGCCGCATCAACCACTCTGAAAGCCTGGGTCGGCGGATTTGGGAAGAACGTCACCAAGGGGCAGCCATACATCCTCGACAAGAATATGGCTGTCCGGATCTTCCCCGGCGGAAAGCCTACCTGCTACGTCGACCCGGCAGCGGCGGCCCCGTACATCGCCACCATTCAACATCAGGTGGCTCAGGCATTAGCAGACCCGGGGAACTCGGAGATCGCAGACGACGTGGCAACGCTGAACTTGGACCTCGAGCCGATGGCGGTAGGTGAAGCAGAAAGTATGCTAGATGAGGCAAGTTTGTTGGGGGCTCAAGGGCTTCCCTTGGGTCCGTCTGGATCTACTTCCCCTATCCCTTCTACTGCTTCTTTTCAAGGATTTTCAGAGAGTGAACTTTCAGTTAGGCCGAAGTCTACTCAAGCTATCCCTAAGGTAAAAGGGAAGCGTGAAACTAAGACCCTGGAGAAGACGCTGTCTAAAAAGACAATGTCCACTTCTTCTCATTTGTCTCTGGCTCACCATCCCGGAGCAGAGAAGTCTAAGTCTACCTCTTCTCATTCCAAAGGGTCCAGAGGCAAGTCCTCGAGGGACAAGGCTCAGCTACCTGTGGATCCTGAGCCTTCGACCTCTACGGGGACATGCCCCAAGACTCCTGCCGTGATCAAGGAACCTACCCCCTTCGACACGGAAGCATTTACTGCAAATATCATGCAGCAAATGGGGAACTTTGT
Source organism: Macrobrachium nipponense (assembly GCF_015104395.2). Lineage (NCBI taxonomy): Eukaryota > Metazoa > Arthropoda > Malacostraca > Decapoda > Palaemonidae > Macrobrachium > Macrobrachium nipponense. The sequence goes on along the minus strand of NC_061109.1, from coordinate 26,135,878 downwards.
CGGGAACTTAGTTCAGGACAAGTTTGAACAGATGTTGACACACATCTCTTCTTCTTTTGAGGAGTCGGGCCAGTCGATCCGAAGCATTTCGGAAAGGCTGACCAACCAGGAGAACCTGATGGCAGGTCTCCGAGAGAACCCATCAGCAGTTCTCCCACAGCCCGGTATGGCGGTGCAAGCCATGCCGGACTACAACACCCTCCCTCCTTATATGACGAGCAATCCCTGGAGGGTCTCGTCTTATGCCCCCTTTAAGGACGGAATGCTAATGTTGGGGGACTGTGGTACTCGAAGGCTTGAGGACTTCGAGTTCCACCCTGCTGACCTGCAGCCCCCCTTCATTGGTTACGCCCGTCTTACGGAGACAGCGATGAGGAGGGAGGACAGAATACCTAAATAAACGGTCATTTTCAGCCGTGATCAGGCTCAGAGAGATTGGCTGAGGAACCTAGAGGACTGGGAATGCATCAGTACCAAGATGCAAGCTTTTAAGAGCCCCTTTACTATCTTTGTGGTGGACAGAGAAACCCCCATTCCGTTCACCACAAAGGTTGCAGAGTTAACTCTTCAGGCCGCTATGAGGGATGAGCCCATGCCTCAACTCCGAGAAACGGAGCCCACGTTTCTCCTCCTCCCAGGCACCGAAGATCTTTGGGCAGATCTCCCAGCTACCTTTACAGTAGGGAAACTCAAGCCAGATTGTGCAATAACACAATTTAGCGAAAGGCTCCCCAGGCTCCCAGACAATCTCGTACAGGCTGAATTTGACGCTAGGACCAGGTTAGGAAGGTCCCTAAATACCCTGGTAATGACAGAGGTTTCGGCCGTGACTTACGGCAATGAACCTCTTTTCAAGCTAATTGCTAAGTCACAGATCCACACGGTGCATGTGACCTTTATGACTTCGCGATTGCAAGATGCAATTGCAGGAAACACGACCTGCAAGAGGCTACCATTCGCCAAGAACCGAATAAGTTGCTAGCGGCTTCCATTTGGGGTGCTGACCTCTTCCCGGAGTCAATAGTCAACTCGGTTCAGCACGAGGCAACAAGAATTAATCAGTCTTAAGGTCCGTTGGGGACTTTCGAGCAAAAGGAAACCTGAATCAACTTCGTCTTCTAAAAAGTTGAAAAAGCCCAGGAAATTCCAGCCTTTCCAGGCTACCCAACAGCAACAGGTAGTACAGGCAGTGCCAGTCTCTCAGCTGGCACAACCCTCCACTTCGAAGAACCAATCACAACAATTCCTCCTATTGACTCCCCAGAGTCAGCCCTCTACCTCTTTCGCAGTATCCCCGGCCTTTAATCCAGTTTTTGAAGGACAAGCTTTCCAACCTTTTAACAGGTTTGGAAGGGGCAGTAGGGCTAGAGGTGCAATTCGCCTAAGAGGTGGTGGAAGAACACCTAGCCTAGGCAAACACTTCCAAGGGGGACTCGGGTCACGACCTGCCCCAAGTCTGTGAGAACCCTCAGGTAGGAGGGAGACTGTTCCTCTATCGCCACAGATGGGGGTTCAGCAATTGGGCACAAAGTATTGTGTCCAAAGGACTGGGATGGAGCTGGATCAAAGGTCCTCCTCCATCCAAGTCCTTCCTTCAACGACCGACATCGGAATTGACGGAGTATGCTCAAGAACTCCTTCAGAAAGGAGTAGTGTCAGAAGTCAGGCATTTAAAGTTTCAAGGTCGCTTGTTCAGCGTGCCAAAGAAAGGCTCAACTAAACGAAGAATAATTTTAGACTTGTCCAGCCTAAACTTATTCATTCGTTGCGACAAATTCAAAATGCTGACTATCTCGCAGGTGCGGACCTTACTTCCCCGTGGGGCCGTCACCACCTTTATCAATCTTACAGACACATACTATCATATCCCAGTGGCAAGACACTTCCGCCCATACCTAGGTTTCAGACTAGGGAACCAGGCATTCTCCTTCAAAGTAATGCCCTTCGAGTTGAACGTGGCCCCCAGGGTATTCACGAAGATGGCGGAGACAGTAGTTCAACAACTAAGGTCTCAGGGGATAATGGTAGTCGCATATCTGGACGATTGGCTCGTTTGGGCAACAACCATCGAAGAATGTCGCAAAGCAACGGTCAAAGTAATACAGTTTCTGGAATATCTGGGGTTCCAAATAAACAAGACCAAGTCCAGGCTAACACCGGACTCCCGCTTTCAGTGGCTCGGCATTCAATGGGATCTAAATTCCCATACTCTATCAATTCCGTCGGCCAAAAGGAAAGAAATAGCCAAAGCAACAAAACAATTCCTCAAATGCAAACAAACATCAAGGAGAAGCCAGGAAAGATTCCTAGGTTCTCTCCAATTTGCCTCAGTGACAGACATATTACTGAAGGCAAAACTAAAAGACATAAACCGGGTCTGGCGCTCGAGAGCAAACAACAAGTCTCGGGACAAATTGTCAGCCATCCCGCCGATTCTTCGCAAACGACTCCGCCCCTGGGCGGAGGTCAAGAATCTATCAAAATCAATTCCTCTTCAATTTCCCCCTCCAGCATTAGTTATCCACACGGATGCTTCACTAAGCGGTTGGGGAGGGTACTCTCAGTTCAAAAAAGTACAAGGGACTTGGTCCCCTCAGTTCCGCCAGCTTCACATCAATGTATTAGAAGCTATGGCAGTGTTCCTCACGCTGAAGAGACTCCTACCAGCCAAGAAATCTCATCTCAAGCTGGTATTAGACAGCGCAGTAGTAGTACACTGCATCAATAGAGGAGGATCCAAATCAAGCCATGTGAACCACATCATGATAGCCATTTTCTCACTAGCAGCCAAGTACAAATGGCACCTATCCTCCACTCACCTAGCGGCGGTAAGGAACGTGATAGCAGACGCCTTTTCTCATTCAGTTCCTCTAGAGTCGGAGTGGTCTCTGGACAGGCGTTCATTCCAGTGGATATGCCAAAAGGTTCCAGGACTCCAAGTGGATCTTTTCGCTTCATATTCGAACCACAAGCTCCCGTGCTATGAGGCCCCGAACCTGGACCCTCTGGCTTATGCCACAGACGCCATGGCCATAGATTGGAATCAGTGGAAAAAAGTGTACATCTTTCCTCCAGTGAATCTTCTTCTGAAAGTTCTGAACAAACTCAGGACTTTCAAGAGACATGTTGCTCTAGTAGCACCCGATTGGCCCAAGAGCAACTGGTTCCCACTACTTCTGGAATTGGGTCTCCGACCTCAACGGATTCCCAATCCCAAGCTATCTCAACCAGTACAAACGAGGACTGTGTTCGCTTTCTCAGGAATTCTCAAAACCCTAACTTTATGGACTTCATGAAGTTTGCAGCTAAAAGAGATGCAGACATTGATCCTCAAAACATCCTTTTCCTAGGATCGGATAAAAGAGAATCGACCCTACGTCAGTATGACGCAGCTGTTAAGAAACTAGCCAATTTTCTGAGGGAAACAGAATCTCGAACCATGACTACCAACCTGGCTATCTCCTTCTTCAGATCCTTATTTGAAAAAGGTTTAGCAGCCAGTACTATTACTACCAAAAAGTCAGCTCTAAAGAAAATATTTCAATTTGGTTTTAAAATAGACTTAACAGATTCCTATTTCTCATCTATTCCTAGAGCTTGTGCTAGGCTCAGACCAACAGAGAGACCTAGCTCAGTTTCATGGTTCTTAAATGTTCTTCTCAAACTGGCTTCAGATACTGATAACGATTCATGTGGCTATATACCCCTCCTTAGGAAAACATTATTTCTTTTAAGTCTGGCCTCAGGAGCCAGGGTATCTGAACTGTCGGCTCTTTCTAGAGATTCGGGCCATATCGAATTTCTTCCATCAGGAGAAGTTCTCCTCTCTCCAGATCGTAAATTTTTGGCCAAAAACGAGGATCCTTCAATGAGGTGGGCCCCTTGGAAGATCCTTCCTCTTCCTCAAGACCCCTCTTTATGTCCAGTTACGACCTTACGAGCCTATCTTTCCAGGACATCTATGAGATCCTCAGGTCCCTTATTTATGAGGGAAAAAGGTGGCACTATTTCCTTGAAAGGAATTAGGCAACAGATCTTGTACTTTATTAAACAAGCCAACCCAGATTCATTCCCCAAAGTCCACGACATTAGGGCAGTAGCTACCTCAATCAACTATTTCCAACATATGAATTTTGATGATCTGAAAAAGTACACAGGCTGGAAATCGCCGACAGTATTCAGACGCCACTACCTGAAATCCTTAGAATCTCTCAAGTTTCCAGCAGTAGCAGCGGGAAACACAGTTTCTCCTGACTCTGCCTAAGTAGTTTAGTTATAGATCCATGTAATCCTGCCACCAGGTTCTACTCTGTTATGAGCCTTAGCTGCCCAAAAAAAAGTTATAATTGTGATGTTTTCCTTATTTTTTTGCTAGGATTACTCACACCTGTAAATAACCTATTGTATTGTCTAGTTTTAAGGTTATTGTAAGTTATCATAAGTTACTATAAATTTTCATAAGTTATATTAAGTACATATTTTATAACTTCTGTAATTATAAGCATTTTAATTATAGTAATCTAATATACTCTGTTTTTTCTTATTCTCTTCTTGTATCTTATTTATACCAAGCTTGTGGCCATTTCTCTGATACTATTTCATGTAGCGACACGGGCTGAGCCCAGAAAAGGGATTTTGACGAAGGAAAAATCTATTTCTGGGCAAGGGCCCGTGTCGCACAGTGAAATCCCACCCTGTTTTGCTCCCACGCTCATGCTGGCGTTGGGAGCGCTAGTAGTAGTAGTTACTGGTGTGGGCTGTGCATCAGCCCTCTCTAGCAGGGGGATTTTGTAGAAGGATAGATCTAAATGGTAAGAGACCCGTGGTAGTGGTTTCACTCGCCCCAGAAACCATACCGACACCTTTTATATAAGGTGAGCGAGTCAGATACTCTGACATCCCATTTTGGTTTTTTCTCTGGTAATGTTAGTAATATTTACCTTAGAAATATGTGCTAAAAGGATATTTCACTGGGTGACACAGGCCCTTGCCCAGAAATAGATTTTTACTTCGTCAAAATCCCTTTTATGTATACTTACTAAGTACTACCTATAGTTTCACTATCCGTCAGCAATTAGAATTTTGAAAATTCATGGTAGCCCTATTTTGTGTGGCTAGGCAACTCACCCCACCCACTACTGGGGTAGAGAAGAACCAACCCTGCAAAGGAGATCAGTTTATGCCCTTTAACTCCATGTGAGGGGATGTGGGAGGACTTTGATTATGTAAATACTTGGTAAGTATACATAAAATCTCATTTTATCATAAAAATATCTTTTTTATGTATGCAATTTACCAAGTAATTGGGTTATGTTATATCCTTGACAGATGTTATGAGGAAAAGTCCTATATGGTGGATTTCCAGAAAATCCCAAAGAGTAGCAAAATCCGCCATTGAAGCAAAAGATATATTTCAAACACTTGCGAGAAGAGATAGTAGGAGGGAGACAATTAGAAGCGTTGGTTAATACTGATAGTAAAACACTATTGACTGCAATAAAATAGAGTACTGGTGTAAGTACTAAGAGATTAAAAATAGATATTGCAGTACTAAGGGAATCTGGGGAAATAAAGGAGGTGGGATGGATTAAAGGAAAAGACCAAATAGCTGATGTATTAACTAAAGCAGGAGATTCAAGGGAAAATATTAGAAATTGTGTACAGGTTAAAGTATTGGAAAACACAGGAAATTAGAGGGGATAAGGTTAGGAAGATATTGGAGGGAAGGGAGAAAGAGATTATTGTGATTATATATCAATTTAGTCTGCGTTTTTATTTTGATTTTCTGTATTGGTGAAATTTGGGCGATGTTCAATGTACAAGAAATGAGTTTGATTCTAGAAAATGTCTTTATGTATTGAAGTTGTGTTGTGACGTCATAGAAGGCAAAATGGCAGCAGCGTTGGGTGGAAAAGTAAACAATAACAGAGCGTGTAGAAAAGGATGCACGGAACTGGTGTTTGGTAGGGTAGGAGAGAGCTCTGTCTTATAGGAGTTGGTGTGTTGTTCAAAGTCTTAAGCTGGATTATACTGAGACCGAGGAACGTAAACAGGTGGGTAGATTGCATTTGTATATAGGAAAGATTAAGCTAGGACAATATTCAAATGTAAGATTTTTAATGGTGAAAGAACAAGGCAATGGGTCTGAGGACAACTTTTTTTCCCTAGCAAACCTAGGGTGAATGAACACACCATTTCTCTGGAAAAAACCAACCTTTTTACCCTTTCATGCAGTTCACTTACTCTTTTAGCAGTCGATAAAGCCACCAGAAACAAAGCTTTCCTTGTGAGATCTTTGAAAGACGGAAAATTTAGATGCTCGAAACATAGCTCGGAAAGCTATTTAAGTACCATGTCCAGGTTCCAAGACAAGGATTAATCTTTCTGCTTAGTCATGTCAAAATATCTTATGAGATCTGATAAGTCTTTGTTGGCCAAAAGGTTCACTCCTCTGTGCTTAACATGGCTCTGTGTTGCCTTTAATAGTGGACGTAGACAACCCTCTCGATCTCATTTACAGAATGAAATCTGCGATTCACACTATAGACATTTTAGAAGAAGAGGAGTTATTTCTCCTACACCAGGACTGAAAGACTGCCCACTTTGCCTGATACACTTTACTTGGACTGTCTTCTGCATTAGGCAATAGGTTTTGCAGCTGGGCTCAAAAAGCCTTTCGCCCGCTATGAGTCTCCTGACATTCTGAATGCAGTTAGAGCAATATTTGACAGTCCTTACTGCCTGAAGTGGGGTTGTCTGAGCAGACTGTTCTTTTGCTGTAACAGTCTTGGGAAGTCCATGAGTAATTCCAAGGGGTCTGGAAACCATTCCTGAGATGGCCAATAAGGTGCAATCAGTATCATCCCGAGGTTTCAATGAGTCTGAACTTGCTGATGACCTCTCTCACCATCTTGAATGGAGGAAAGACATACAGGTCCTTGCCTGACCAGTCTATCAGCATCGTATCTGTTGCCCATGTGAGAGGATTCGGAGCTGGTGAACAATGAAGGGAGAGGCGATGGTTGTTGGCAGTGGCAAAGAGGTCCAGAACCAGTCTGCCCAACAGTTTCCAGAGATCGAGACACACTAGAAGGTCTAACATCCACTCTGTTGGGAGAACTTGCATTCAGCAGAGCATTTCAGCCGCTAACACATTGAACTTTCCTTGGATGAACCTTGTAAGAATTGCTGTATGATTCTGACGCACCCATAGGAGCAGGGCTTTTGCTGCCTCACACAGAGTGAAAGTGCATGTCACCTTCATTTCTTTTTGTAGGACAGAGTTGTTGTGTTGTCCGAATGGACTGTTGTTACCTTGTTCCATATTTCTGCTAAGAAGGTTTTTAACCCCCAGTGGATGGCTACTAATTCCTTTATATTTATATGCCAGCTCCTCTGTTCCGCAGTTGATTCCCGAGATTTCCCTGTCTCCCAGGAGAGCCCCCCAACCTAGGTCTGACGCCTCTGAATAAAACACTAGTCAGGGTTCAAGGAAAGAGAGATTTCCTTTCTGACACTCTTTCTCTTGATTTCCACCATACTAGGTCCTCCTTCATCACTGGTGTCACTAGAAACATGAACAAACCTGTGTTTCTTTCAATTCCATTGATCGTGAGGAAAAATTGAAGGTTCCTCGTGTGCAACCTCCCCAGACACAAATTGTTCAATGGATGAGAGTTCCAAGAAGGCTCATCCAATCCTTTGCCGAATAAGACTGAAGGGAGCGAAACTTCTCTGCTTACTGTAAGCTTGAATTGATCCTTTTGGGGGAGGGGAAAACCCAAAAAGCTAGAGAATTGATCCTCATCCCCAAATATGCTATCTCTTGACAAGGGACTAATTGAGATTTCTTAAGTTTATCAGAAGGCCCAGGTCTAGGGCTAGAGCAAAGGTTGTCTGAAGGTCCTCCAAATTTTCAAGGCAGCAAGAAATCTTTATACCGACTAGATGTAGCCACTTCGTGATGGGAGCAGAATGCGGGTGAACACCTAGGGAGCTGTGGATAGGCCAAAGCACAGTGCTCTGCATTGGTAAATCTAGTTCTGGAAAACCGATCTCAAGGATTCCCTAGAGTCTTGGTGAATAGGGATACGGAAGTATGCATCTTCCATATCAATCAAGATCATCTAGTGCCCTTGATGAATTGAAGACAATATTGTTTGATTCATTTTCATTTTGAACTTGGTCTTCAATACAAACAAGTTCAAGGTGCACATGTCCAGAACCGGCTTCCAGCCCTGCCCCCAAGGCCATGGGGACCACAAACGTTGATTGTAAAAACTTCAGGTGTGGGGGTCCTCTACTACTTCTAGGGCTCTCTTTTCTTAAAAGAGCCAAGAGTTAAGAATTTCTCTGAGTTGGCAGAGTAAGCTGTTAAAGCTAGTGATGCATTGGTCAAGGGATGGGGTATCCTCCTTTTAGAATCTTTACTACCCATGGTTCTGCCCCTCTCGCTTCCCAACTCCGCCAACAATGAAGGAGTCTTGCTCCTACTGGAGTATGGAGGACTTGTTTTTCACTTTTTAACACAAGGTTGTGACAAGGATGGCTTCTTGATTGCTCAGAGAGTAAAGCTGACATTCCCTCGAGCTCTGAAGAAACTTCTTAGCTTACCTCTGTCACAAACGGGCTGATACTGCATGGAAAATGAAGCATGAACATTAGGGGAGGCCGTTTCTCTAGGATGCCGATGCCTCGCAGACTGTGCCAAATGATCTTGCGTGGATTTCTTCTGGAGGTCAGAGGAAATGTGTAGAACTGAAGTCTGTGAAAACATGTTTATCATCTAGAGGTGAGAAAAGAAGAGTGGACCTCTGTGAGTGGGTCACTCCTTTGGTCGTAAAGGAGCACCAAATCTCCCTTTTCTTGAGAATGCCTAAGGTGAAAAGGGCAGCTAACTCCTGGGAACTGTCCCAAATGCCTTTATCAAGGCATTTAATTACTGCTAATAAGTCTGAGACTGCATCAACAGAAACAGAACAATCCTTAATTGCATGAGCTACTGCTCCTACAGACCAACCTAGGAAGCTCATGGTTTCAAATACTACATGGAAAGTGTTCTTCAACAGATGGTCTTACTCCGAAGTGGAGAACATAATCTTTGCCATGTTGCAAGCAGACATCCTGGAGGCGTCTATCGAACCGGAGATGTCCCTCTGGGAGGAGGCAGAAACTCCCAGGGAAAGAGCTTCCCATGTCATATACGAAAGTTGTCTCATACTAGACAGTCTGGAAGGAGGGAAACAAAAGTGGACTTTCCCTTGCTGTCTCTTCTGTCCCAACCCATGATGCACTAAGACCTTAATTTTCAGAAGCTTCAAGCACTCCCTACTGATTCTGTGACTGCCATTTTTTATACATATAATATGCTATTATCACCTCCATTTTTTCAAACTCGCCAGTCTTCACAACATTTATAGCCAAAGTTTCCAATTCCTCTTCTGAACTGAAACTTTTTCTGTTTTGTTTCAACCATGCTATGAGCAGATATATACCTCAAGTCTCACCTCTTTTCACCATGACACCCCTTAACTTCCTCTTCCATCTACATTACGTATAGAAGCACGATTTAACAAAATCATCTTTTTCTTGCCATTTTCTTTCTCAAGAAGACATCTTTTCATCACCATTTTCTCTTGTCCAAGTGGCCTTATGAAGTCTTCTTTGGAAATCACATATTTCCAACTACGTATCAGATTCACTATAAAATGCTCATACCCACCATATATGCCTTCTCTTTCTCTGTCTCCTACCTTTGCATTCACTATATAAAGTTTACCATAACACAAACATAATAAATAGGCATAAAAATTTTCAAGGTTGCTCAATAAAGTTTACCATAACACAAACATAATAAATAGGCATAAAAATTTTCAAGGTTGCTCAATAAAACTACTTACATATTTTGATTTTAATGGACCTTTATATTGTACAGTACATTGTTTGGTATGTGAAAAAGTTCAGTAGAAGCACACGAGGTAGCAGTATAAGTCCCAAGAAAAAACTATTCACTAGATCAAATCTACTAAAAAAAATAAATGCAACAGCAAACTGCTTGACTGCTGAAAACTGCAGCTATGAACAGCAAAAATAAAGTTTTGTAAGCTAAAAATAAAGAGGCTGCCAATTCATGTGCCTCCCTTTATACATGTTATAAATGCAATATATACCACTGACACTATATTAATAAACTTGTTGACTTAAACCAGAACCTTTACAAATATCTATATAATCATACTGTATACATAACTGTTCATGTAAACAGTGGTACCAAAAAAGAATTTTTAAAATTTTCAAAATTTTGTAGCATCACAAAAGAAGTCTAGGTAACAGACTGCAAACTCTATATAATGCACTAAACAAATATTAGAAGTTGAGCATTGCTGACCAATCAAGAAAATCGACTGAATGGTTGTCATCAGGAAATTTTAACCAGAATCTCCCTTTAAAGCATATGAAGAGAGGATCTTTAATACCATAAACTTTTTGAACATCAAAGTTTGATTTTTTTTAACTATTGGCAACATCAAGACAAGTTACACATCAGAAAAGCTGGAATAATGAAACTCACTATGTCTAACTCTACAAGGAAGACAATGATCAAGGTGGATATCTGGATGGTAACTCATTTTTCTTTAGAGGCAAACACAACCTACTACAGAAAAAAAGACTAGTGTACGTACTTGGGGTTCAACAATGAGGAAAATACTTCTTGAAGACAAATGCAGTGCATTTATGCAACATAATATTTCAGTTAAAAAATTCCTAGATTTGATATATTTGCTTGAAATTCCATACAGAGAGTAAAGATATGACAACAATCAACAAGTCACTGTAATATGTTGTTTACGCAAACTGTCACATTTATTCTGTTGTTAAGACTACTTGAAAGAAAATTAGTTAAACAGTGAACTCCTCTTAAAAAACTGCTGTAGTACATAGGTGATAGTTGCAAAATCCAAATGTATTAAGGTTAACGCTTTGAAACAGCTTTAGTACACTTCAGTATTCCAGGTACAATATAACAATGCAGAAATACAAAATATCATGTGGGTCACTTGAATTGAACTAATGAAAAATATAAAACTCCTAAAAATCTGAGAAAAAATGAAATGCCTTACTGATGTATTCCCATCTTACAGAAAAATAATGTTGCCATGTTGAAAAGACATGAGCCCAAAGTAATGACTGGACTAGACAATACACACTGACGACTTTCTCCTTCTTCATCACTTGTATCTACTTCTATTTTAACACCATTACCTTCATAACATTCTTTTCTTTGCTCACCTATACTATTCTGATCTTCCTTATGTGAGTCTTCCTTTCTCTTCATTCTAGAGGAGCACCTGAAGAGTTTTTTAGGTCAGCCTTCACCTCCTGGAATGAATAAGGTCTCATTCCAGAATCAGTTCTTGATAAAAATAATCTAAAATTATACATTTTGAGAACTCTTTGATAAAGTTCCTTCAAGAAATTAAACAATTCATCGTACAATATAATCATGCAGCATTCATTGTGTGTGGGACTTGATATGAAAATGTTACCACTGGAGATTAATAAGGCTTCTCAAGTCACTAATGCCTAGTCATAAGAGTAGAAAGTACAGGCAGTCCTCGGTTTATTGCAGGGGTTCCATTCCCAATGGCTCGTGTAATCCAAAAAACGCTGTAAACTGGAACATCATAATAATAATGGGAAAGAATAGGGTATATGATGCTGTAAAATCATGTTAACAGCTTCCTGAGCCAAGTGCTGTCAAGTCAGAACGCTGTAACCTGAGACTGCCGTAACCCGGGGACTGCTTACTCAATTTTCTGCATGCTGATAATAATTCCCTTTTCCCCTCATTTTTTTTCTTTTTTTCTGTCTTAGTATTAAGGTTTTCAAGCCTTAATTTCATTGTTTATATATGCAATATTTGTACATAAAAATACTGTCCTTCATTTACACAGTTCTTGATTAAAATATCTATTCTCCCTTTATA